>NC_053130.1:29810062-29977562 GCF_010015445.1 Perca fluviatilis | reverse complement strand
ACCGTATCAAATGTCCTTATCAGTTTCGTTTCATCTCTTGGTTTAAGGGTATCTACTGTTTTTTTCAACCCTATTTTCGTATGTTTTGTCTAAGTGACATTAGTCCAGTATTAAGCGAGATTGCTGCAGTT
This sequence comes from Perca fluviatilis, assembly GCF_010015445.1. Classification (NCBI taxonomy): domain Eukaryota; kingdom Metazoa; phylum Chordata; class Actinopteri; order Perciformes; family Percidae; genus Perca; species Perca fluviatilis. The sequence continues at coordinate 29,977,431 of NC_053130.1, read as the reverse complement.
GGAAGCAGCGAAAGAAGCTACAGTGTAAGTTAATAGGGCAATTGTCCAGCTTGTATTTATGTTCACAAAAGTGCTCGTTTTGCCACTGACAGGCTCAGATTATTATTCTAACTGTCTGACAACATTATGGAAAGGATCCCTTCAGATATAGACCTTTTTAAAATCTCTTTGAGACCTTTCCGTTTAACCAGAAACAGCTCTGAAGTCGCTAGCGCTAAACCCACCAGACTCACAATGGAGAGCCACCATCGTGATGTCACGCCCCCCACCCTGTCAAACACACTAATCCTAGTCGCGGGCGCTGGATGGGAAATTGACAAGTGCGTCAGTCTTAAATTAGCAAAGACCCAAAGACAAGACATAGGGCTCCTTAAGTGGAAGCTACTTTTTCCCCCTTTACGTGCAACCTATTTGTGAAAAAGACCATCGCTTTGAGCAGACTGGATTGGCTGTAGTGATACATTCTTTTTTTTTTTTTTTTTTTTTTCTCTCTCTCTCTCTCTCTCTCTGTCAGTTGTAGCTTGCTCTACCTTCTAGTTACGTTGGACGCAGCGGTCTCGAGTGAGAGAGAAAAAAAGCATTAACGTGGAACGCTATCGCACTTTCCTTTCTCCCCTCATTGGACTAAGTTTGTCGACACTACTCTGTGCGTGCATCAATAAGTAAGTCTGAGGTCCTGTAGGTACGGGACAATGTTATGCAGGATTTATGAATGTACGTTAGCAACAGTAGGGTAATTCACGAGGGTGCTATTTTATGTGTGAGCTAATATTGCGCATCTGTTCATGTGCGCTGCAAGAGTTATGTTTCTGTTTATTGAATGCGTTATTCAGTGCAAACATAACCGAGAATGTAGTTTAAACTCAGTAATGATGGTATATTAGGTTATTACTGTTGCTCTGTTGAAGGCAAACATCCCACTGTACGGTCGTTACGCAGATCACGGACATCTGATTGACTTTACTGCACTGAACCTAAGTGAAAGTAGGTCACGTTGTAAAACCTACCAGCAGGGCACCATTTACAGAGGGCATTTACATGTATGTAGGGATGCACCGATCCACATTTGTTCACTTCCGATCCCGATACCTGAATTTGGATATCGGCCGATACCGATACTATTCCGATACCAGAGCTGTGCTTGCTTTTATTATTGTCATCATTATTGTTGTTTTATATGATGCTGAAATAAACTCCTCAACAGGCAAGTATGATATGTACGTATGTATGCATGTATGTCCCAAAAGGCAACTTGAGGTAAGTATAAGGTCAGAAAAGGAAGCCAGAAAAACAGGAAATCCTATTAACAGGAAAATTGCATATTTGTTTCCCATTCTGAAAACAAATATGCAACTGTAAGGGTTTCATATTGATTGTTTCAATATTTATTCTTTTCAGCTGGGGGCGGGGGGGGGGGGTGAATTGGACGTCAGTGTACGGGCTTATCTGCTAATGTTAGCCGCCGACCGTTACCTTGAAACCATCCAGCAAATAGACAGTACCGTAGGGTGATTAACGTCACCGCTCATTTTACAGTACACACAGTTTAACAACAAAACTAAACGCTGAGTGAACATTACTGGCTACGTTTTTCATGTTGGTTTTGAGAGGTATGCACCCCAACTAACCTGGAAAAGTTTTTAAAACCGTAACGTTAATACAGCGTGTCGGAGGAATACAGCGTTCTCCAGCAACGGGAGTCAGAGGCAGAGAGACCGTCACCGCAGCGTTCGCTAACGTTAGCTTCTTGTCTCATCTGGGGTCTGATAAACAGTAAATTCATCAAAGTCAGCGTGCCCAACACTATTTTCCAATAAACTGTAGCCTCTCTGAATTACGGCTTTGCAAACATTGCATTTTGCAGTCTTGCTCTGCGGTGTTTCCAGTGTAAAGTATTTCCACACAGCGGACATGTTGGCTTGCCACAATGCTGCTCAATGCTATCCTGCTAGCTGGCTGCAAACTGTGGAATGGATTTCCTGAGCGGGGGCGTGTCTCATAACTTTGTGTCTCATTGAGCCGCGCCTCCGTTAAGGAAATCCATTCCACAGTTTGCAGCCAGCTAGCAGACTAGCCAGCAGGAATCACCTGTGGAGTAATTTCAGCAGACAACATTAAAGCGCAGACTTGGCTCATGGATATCGGAAATCTCCGCATGTTGGATCGGGAAAATCCGATACGTGAATAACGCTGGTATCGGTCCCGATACCGATACTGGATCGGCCCCATCCCTACATGTATGTGTAATTGTTTCTATGTTAACTGTTGGCCCATAGTAGTAGAAAATAATATTTATGTAAAGAGATATGAGCTACCTCCCCCCCCGGCCCCGACGACGATATCATTGTCCATCACGATGTTTTACTGTAAACATCGTCAACTGCCAATTATGGGGACATCGCCCAACCCTAGTGCAAACGCTGTTTCATTAACCGGTGATCACTGGACGTCAGTGAGTAATCAAAATGCACACTATATTGACTATGTATATCGGCATACAGTTTTAGGACTGTGTTGTTTGTATCGTTTTTTTTGACTGTTTTTGTCATTTGGGACACATAGGGACACTTTTTCTGTCCAGGGGTCCGTTTCAGAAAGCAGGTTTAGTGAAAACTCTGAGTTTGTTAACCCTGAGATGAGGGAAACTGGGTTTTCCGTTTCAGAAAGAGAGGTAACTTAACCTCAGAGTCAGCTATGGTAACTGAGGCTGTGAACCTAACCTGGTCGGGAGCAGATTTTCTTCAAGAAACTCGAGGTTTCTTTTCTCTCTCTCTCTCTTTCGTCTCTTCCTCATTCATTCAGTCTGTATCAGGCGCATTTTAATGCAGTTTATCTGCATGAATAAAAAAAGTTAGTTAGGCAGATTATAAAACGTTTTTTTCTCAAACATGTCATGTCCTTTTTGTCGACAATCCCGTTGATGAAAAAGCTGTATTACTTCACAGAGGGTTTATGTCGGGAGATGATATTGAGTCCCGACTAAATGTATTTTCATTTCCACATTTTTTCAGTCCATCAGATATGTAGATACCTTATCCGTCGTCATATCACTAACATCCACCATCGTGGACGTGCTTTAACATCCCAGCTGATTTTTGTGTCGCATTAAGTTTTTTGCAAACGGCAGCTTTCTTTTTGTGTGTGTGTGTGTGTGTGTGTGTGTGTGTGTGTGTGTGTGTGTGTGTGTGTGTGTGTGTGTGTGTGTGTGTGTGTGTGTGTGTGTGTGTGTGTGTGTGTGTGTGTGTGTGTGTGTGTGTGTGTGTGTGTGTGTGTGTGTGTGTGTGTGTGTGTGTGTGTGTGGATCATACTGTAATAGTAAAGCCACTGTATGCAGAGCTGTCAGAAAAGTGTGACTCTCTCTGAAACGTTTTTTTAAACGTTTTTGTAGTGTTCCCTGGACACAAACCAGTGAGATCCATTAAAAACAAATAAATGATTATACATTATAATTCTGTTAATGATCATGGTGCTGCAGCCTCAGAATGGGATTAGTAGTAGCTTACTTTTTCGCCCGCAGGATTGCACCTAAATGAAATTATAGGTGTAATACAATTCCAGTTTTCACCAGTAATATTATGTTAACTGTGATTAAATATGAAATTAATACACTGTTAATGCTTACGCATTGACTCGAGCAGCAATTTTCTCCCACACCAAGTCTCTCTTTTGCAGCAGCAGCCGCTGTCTTGCTTTTTTTAACGAAATGCATGTGCAAACTCGCTGTTTGTACGCATGAGTATTTCCGCCGACCCGTTTGTTTGTGGTTGTGACCATGGTGAATCGTGGTATCATGGCTCCATTCATGCTGCCTTTTTATTGTGGTGGTGCATGCGCGTGAACATACTCAGAGTTGATTAAACCAACTCATATCAGCTGTTCTGAAACTGAAAACTCCGTTTCCCATCTCAGGGTAAATCAACTCAGACATTAGGGTTAGACTCAGAGTTTGTTAAACCTCCTTTCTGAAACGGACCCCTGGAGAATTGTTACATTCCTTATTAGAAAAATGTAAAGGTTACAAATGTCCTGCTGTGGCATCTGGTTTTGGACCATTTTGTTTGTACTGTATAAGCAAAGTGTTAGTGTTACATCTCAGTTAGGTTAGGTACTAGGAGGAATTGGAGGAGGAAATAATGAGATTCACACATTTTTTGTTTACAGTAAATAAATAATAAACAATTACAAATCTTAACATCAAGTTCATAAACTAACTTTCTTTGCATTCATTTGATTCCCAATCAAGATACACTGGTAAGAATTGCTTTCCATTGTTAATATGTACTAAACAGTTCTGAAATGCAAAATAATACAATTTTATTAATGTGATAAAACATGCAATTAACTATAGAAGTTTTGCGATTAATCGCAATTTTAAAACATGAATCGTTTGACAGCCCTAATTTAGATGTATTTACATGTGTAAATTATGTGTTTATTTCAACCAAAACTAGAGTTGTGTTGGTTGGAAAAGTGGAAAGACTACCCAAAACGGATTTTCAGTTTTATTTTGTTTTTGTCAACTGTGAATGAAGTGTATTTTACAATGCTAAAATGACTTTTTATTTACATGGAGTCTGGTGGGTTTAGTGAACGCAATTTCGGATGTTTTTATGTTTTAAGGCTCTCTTTAACAGAAAGGTCGACCTCCTTAGAAATCCTTTCCATAATGTTGTCAGACACTTAAAATATTAATCTGTCTGACAGTGGCAAAACAAGCACTTTTGTGAAGGTAAATACAAGCTGGACAAATGCCCTATTAACTTACATTGTAGCTTGTTTCGCCGCTGCCGACTGCAGCAATCTCTCTTAATACTGGACCAATTTCAAAGATTGTTGTTCCCATCAGTCACTTAACACGTGGGAAAATAGGGTTGCAGGTTATAAAAAAACCCTTTAAGTACTTATATAAATAAATAAACTAGCTCATAATTCGACAAAAACAAGGGAGACCACACATTAAGGATTAAATTAAAACCAATTAATTTAACCCAAATTAAATATTACTGTGGCGCCCTGGTAGTTCACCTTGTAGAGCGTGCCCGTGGCCGTTTGCTGCATGTCATTCCCTCTCTCTCTCTACCCCCTTTCCTGTCTTCAGCTGTCTGATAGGATTAAAGGCCAAAAAAAAGCATTCTGTAAAAAAAAAAATTACTATAAAATAGGATAAAACATGTATTTTAGTAGTGCAGTGAGTGCATGCGTGAAGGTGAGCGTGTGGAAAATAAAACGGAAGACAAACCACACCCAAAACAAACCCTGCAGGCTGTGAGGACGAGAGTTGTATGAACTGCAACTCCAGCCATTTTAAATAGGAATCAGAAGGCAATCAGGCAGAGTGGATTCAGATGTGGCCGATCCTCCTGCCACACCTCGCCACTCGGACTGCCTCCTAAACAACTGCAGGGAAAATACCCAAGAGCCACCCACAGAGTGGGAGGGGTCATTACACACTTTTTTTTTTTTTTTATTAAATGGAGTATAATTATCCTGACCAATAATTGCATGGTTTTGAGAGCAGGGGTTCTTTGTTACATGTATTGTGGGAAGACCCAAAGTGCAATTATTTTGGTCCAAGTTGGTTATGAATGAAATCTTACATGGCAGTGTTTTAGTTGGTCATATAGTATGTCTGCTGGACCAGAAATTTGAAGCGGTAGCCTACGCTAATTTCCCACCAACATCTTTATGAACTGGAAAGAGCGCAAACCACACGCCTTTGCAAAAAGTCATTGGTTAGAGGATCATCTTAAACTGTTAAACATGGAATGAGCAGCAGTTTTTCCTCAAAGAATTTGATAAATGGCCTGGGTGTCCACTGGGACATGGTCAGGAATGCCATGGAAACCCACCATGTAACTTAGACCGTAGGTTCTGTGTTGCTGATTCGGACAAACACTGTTTTCTTTTCCGAATGACGAAAATATATTACCGACTGGTAGGCCTGTCACGATAACAAATTTTGCTGGACGATAAATTGTCCCAGAAATTATTGCGATAAACGATAATATTGTCATCGAGAGACCATTTGCATCTAATATAATGATAATGGCATAATAATACAGGTACACATTTTCAAAGATCAATACACTTATTTCTAAAGAATATTTAACACTGGAACTGGAAGACATTTTAAATATCCACAATATGTCTTTGATCTCCTTTAGTATGTCGTCTTTCACGCTGATGTACAGTTTGGAATTGCCGTTTGTGACACGTAAGTTCTCAGACTACAGACTCTGTACTACATTTTACAATTATTTAACACAAAATATTAAATTTAAATAATATATAATTAATAAATTAAATCTATCTGTATGGCTATCTGCCACATGGCGAGTAAATGTACCAGAATAGTTCTGTTTTTCGGTCTTCATTTTGGCGAAGGTGCGGCTTCTACTCCTCTGCAGGTCGGAGCTTCGTGGGGGTGGGCACACACACACACACACACACACACACACACACACACACACACACACACACACACACACACACACACACACACACACACACACACAGACAGACACTGGTGCAACTCTGACATACTTTCCACACTCCGTGTCTGCGGACTTGTACCGTTAATGTACCATTAATGTTTTGTGCATTGTCGGACACATGCAGCCACTTTCCTGAAACCGCTTGCGAGACTGACGAGTCCACAGCGGCGTGTATGTCCGAGCCCGGCTCCACCGCCTCCACCTGCAGGTTGTCAGCTGTGTGGTTTGGAATGAAAGGGAGAAAACGGGACGCCGAGTAAAACGGTTGATATCGCTCATATACTTTTTTTTTGACGGCGCCTTAACTGCAAAGTGCTGCGGGAAACCCTGCTCCAACTCTCAACTAGCGTTTGTCTGTCTTTGTCTCTCTCCGCCTGGAGTCCCGCCCACACAAAGACCATGCGACTGACAAGAGGGTTCACTCCTCGTTACGCTAAGGAACCGAGAGTGGTCCTCCAGTCTCTTTGGTAGAGAGAGACAAGGAAAACAAACAAGCATGCAAATGGAAACTATCGCGGCTGGAAAAATTATCGAGGTCATTTTTTTTTTTTTTTATCGTGCGATAACTCGATTTATTGACTATCGCGACAGGCCTACCGATTGGTAGCTGTGGTTGCCGCTAAACGTACTTCTACCAAGTATTGACTAAGGTCTGTGTATACCTAAGAAATTAAAGTTTGCTTTCATTAAATGCACTTTTTTCCAAATTTAAAAATTATTTCACTGCATTCATATGGTATGCTGCATACTTGGGTCAGGGCAAAACTCCCACTTCATATATGAGATTTACAGACCAAAGACCAACTTTAAGGGAGTATATTAATTTCCTATCCATTGTATGTCCTGTTCTAATGTGTCTTTCTACTGTGTATTTTGCGGGTACCACACATTTTGTGTTTGTTTGCAGGTTTAGATGCTCGTGGTTTCCTGTTTGGTCCTCTGCTTGCTCAGCGACTGGGTGTTGGCTTTGTCCTGGTCAGAAAGAAAGGCAAACTGCCTGGGAGCACTGTTTCTGTGGCCTACGATTTGGAGTATGGCAAGGTGAAACACACACACACACACACACACACACACACACACACCACACTGATATCCTCTCGGGACCGGCTCTCAGGGGTCTGTACGTCGTGTGTTGGCTGTGGAGCAGGTGGGGCCGCTAGGTGGGGTGAGGGGGGGCAGGGGGCTATGGGGTTCTCGGTAGGTGGGTCTCTCGGTCCTCCCAACGGGGTCACTGGAACCCTCGGCGGTGTCTGCCAACGAGGTGGTTATCTGGGGTGCCGTACAGTTGAAGCCCGGGGGGGGTGGGGTCATGTTGACAGGCCGTTCCCCTGGAAAGCACAGGGTGGCCTCCGCCAGGTCCAGCCGACAGCCCGTGTTCTTCAAAAAGTCCAGTCCTAGAATGCAGGGGTCCTGGACAGATTCCACCCAGACCGGGTGGTGCACCGTTTTACCGCCCACCACAAATGTCAGAGTCCCTTTGCCTTTCATGGGTGACAATTCCCCAGTCACCATCTGCAGGTGGACTGCTGTTGGTTCCAAGACGGTTTGAACAGGGAGGACATCGGGCCGTACTAATGTCTCTGTAGAGCCGGTGTCAACCAGCGCCACACACTCCACTCCCTCCACAGTGACTGGGATGTGGCAGAGGTCCCCAATCGAAGTCCGGCCCACCACCGCAACCACCTCCTGGCCGGCCGTGCTTGAGGGCGTACGTGGGGAACTTTGGGTCATGGTCCGTGTAGTCGTACGCGTAGTCCTACGAGGACCCCGACTCGTTTCCCTGGTGTCCGGGTGTTTTCGGGCACCAGCGTACCAGGTGTCCAGGTTTCCCGCAGCCCCAGCACAGTCTGGCAGTGCGGTCGGGGTGCCGTTGAGTGCCCAGGGAGGCTGACCGCACCAGCTCTGTCAGCTCCGCTGCCCATGCTGGTGTTTGTGGGACCTCAGCTGCTGCCCTGACATGGGGGCTGTTGTGTTCGGTGTGGGCATCATGACGTAGGCGCGTGCTGTCTCCCTCTCTAACGCCCTCTCCAACGCCTCATGCAGGGACCGTGGATGTGTCAGCTGTACCTCCACACGTAGTTCGGGTGGTGAGAGGGCTTGCATGAATCGGTCGCGGGCTAACTCGCTTTGCACCGCCGGGGGCATGCTGCTGTATGCTCTGCGGGTGAGACTCTCAATGTCATTGGCTAATTGCCGTAGCGGTTCCCCATGTCTTCTGTATCTGTTATTCAGTTCATTGCGGAGGAGCTCTGCCCCTGTAAAGTTCCCAAACCGTTGCTGGAGCGCACCCACCAGTGCAACATCGCTCTCTCCTCTGCATCCAACAGCAGCAAGCATGCTAAAGCCTCGTCAGTGAGGCACATAGCCAATTGCAGCGCTTTAGTCTCTTGTGACCAGTTCTGTGACTTAGCAAGCAGTTCGAATTGCGTGAAAAGCTTCCCAGCTCACCTTCCCGTTGTACTTTGGGGTTTTCACAGAGCTAGCTGTCACCACGGTTATCCTGGGACGGGTGCCGCCATCTTTGTTTACATCCGAGCTTCCCGCGCCGGGGGTGACGTAGGCTTACGCGTCCCCTTCCGAGTTTAGCTCGCAAGCAGCAAAGCGTGCATGTCCCTGTCCCCCGAAGCCAGCCTCGGAAGCCATCGCTCCCACAGTGCCCCGAAGGTGGGCTCTGCTGTCCTCCAGCCGACGTAGCTCCTCACTCAGGCCACCAAATGTCCATCCGGTGGCTACGTCCCCATCGCTAGTCTCCCCCGCTGTCTTAACCGATGAGAACATTTCTCCGCACGCTCGTGGCTGTGCGGTCCAGCTAACGCTAACCTAAGCTAACTAAACTGGTCACTAGCTAGCTGACAGTGCGGGGTGCACCCTCGGCCGTCCCTAACCTTTCCGTTGCTTTACTTCTGACACTAATGATTCATACACGGGTCAGAGTCTAGTTAACTCATTTATTAGCTACCAACAAAAGCTACAGGCATTGGAACACACACGGAGAGCCGAGACATGGCCGGAACTCCAAAGAGGCCGAACTTCCTCTACCCGTTGGCTATATACCCCAGGGGAACCGCCCCCCTCTCACCAGGCTGCCAACCTCAGCTTGCAAGAGGTCATACGTAGGTGATTGGCAGCCGGTCACTACAATAACTTTCGTTGTGTTGCCTTAAGCTCACCGTTTTTGCTTTCTTTTGACCACCACTCGTACTAGGTTCTTCATCTCGGTTAGAATTTTGTCTAGTGCCCAGATCAGAATCTGCATTTTTCCTTTTTAAAAATGTATCCATCGCTGTTGCAGGCTTATATCAATGATCTCGGCACTACTGCTTACATCCTGTCACTGCCACCTTTTGTGCGTAATTCTATTATCTTAAAGATGCAGTAGGGAAGTCTTATAAAACTAACTTTCTGTCGTATTTGCTGAAACTGACCCTATGTTCCAGTAGAACTACATGAATTATGTAAAAAAAAAAAAACAGCTCCTCTGGCACCTCCTACAGCCTGTAGTGCCATTGGCAAAATTCCACCGTTCCCGGTTGATTTTCTCCAATCAGGGCCACAGGGGGTGTCTATCTGCCTGTCAATCACTGCTCAGGCACATACACGCATGTTCTCCCCTCCCAGCGCACGAGCTGCAGAAAGGTTTCCCAAAACTCCGGTGAATATTGGAGTGGCTTTTCAGAGGTGGCGTGAGCTGCGGGATCTGAAGAACGATGCAGACGTAGTCACATTTCCTCTCAACAGGTAACATAATTACGATGAATGATTTATCTTTCACTTGGTTATTAGTAGTCAAAAGTCCACAAAGCTACGTTGGTGAGGATAATAGTAACGTTTGCACAGTGGTCGGTCTGATATGATGCTGAAATGGCTAACGGCAGCCTGCTATTAGCATCGTTTTACTGTTAAAGTTAACGTTGTGTTAGTATTTAGTTGTTGAACATGTTGTCTGACATGCCTAGGCAGTTCTGTCTGTGTTAGGAGACGTTTTGGGCTGCAGCAGAAAGGGGGGAGGGACTGAGAAGTTGTCGATGTTCAAATTTGTTGGCGAAGTCCTGGATCTTCACAATCTTAGTGAGTTATTCGAAGTTCATTATTGCGCTATACTGCCACCTACTGACACGGAATAGTATTTACCATATTTTCCGCACTATAAGGCGCACCGGATTATAAGGCGCACCTTCAATGAATGGCCTATTTTAGAACAGTTTTCATATATAGGGCGCACCGGATTATAAGGCGCATAGAATAGAAGATACTGCAGTCAAACGTTTGACTGGGGTTGCGTTATGCATCCACTAGATGGAGCTGTGCTAAAGGGAATGTCAACAAAACAGTCAGATAAAGTCAAACTTTATTAAGCGTTCTGACAACTCCGTTCACTCCCATGGTAATGTTGTTCAAACGTTGATGTGCATATTAACAATATCTCCCAGCCTTGCTCACTCTTCTCCCAAACGTGGAGGGGAACTTTTCCCTAATTCAGTAAACACGTAGTAAAAGAAACAGTCTGATACCACTAAATCAAACGTTAGTGCATAACTCAACATTGTTCAGTTACGTATAACACGTAAAGCTCACTTTTTCAGTTCATTCCCCGTCCACGAATCCCTCGAATTCTTCTTCTTCAGTGTCCGAATTGAACAGTTGGGCGACTACGGCATCCAACCTGCCCGGCTCCCTCTCGTCATTATCTGAGTCAGTGTCGCTGCTGTTGCCTGGCAGTTCAGAGATTATTCCTGCCTTTGTGAAAGCTCGGATCACAGTTGAGACTGATCTATCAGCCCAGGCATCCACGATCCATTGGCAGATAGTGGCGTAAGTCGCCCGGCGCTGTCTCCCCGTCTTGGTGAACGTGTGTTCACCTTCTGTCATCCATTGCTCCATCCACACAGTACCGGTGTTTACTGACTACGGTAGCCGTAATGCTGCAAGCGGTGCAGCTTTGTAGTTTACCAGTCGTACTGAAACATTTTATTATTATTAAATTGTTTTTATTGGTTTTTCATACTGAAACATTTGACAGAGCGCCTTGAGCGGCGTGTACAACCAGTATGGATCAACCAATTAACCAATTGATCCATATATAAGGCGCTCCGGATTATAAGGCGCACTGTCGTTTTTTGAGAAAATTAAAGGCTTTTAAGTGCGCCTTATAGTGCAGAAAATACGGTAATTGCTCTGCAAGTCATCACATTGCAGGCACAGATGCGCAACAATGGCAAATTATTTGCAGTAACTCAATAGAAAAATTGTTGGACCAATTAAGTAAAATCAGACAATTTCCCACAGCACACAGGACAATCTCTCACAGCACACTAGTGCACACTAGTGCACAGTGGTTGAAAATCACTGCTTTACTCTGTATTAGTTTGCCTTGCAGTTCAGTTAACATTGTCTATAGAATGGCAATGTAATCTTTATACAAATGTCTTGTTCCTCCCCTTCACTGTACTGTTCTAGTGTCTGTGTCCTTAATTAAAAAGGACACAACCTCAGGCAGAAAATGTGCTTTGGTCTGTTTGCAGGGCTCGAAAGTGCAAACGTTTCACTCGCGTTTGCAACTAAAGATTGATGTGTGCGAACCATACAATTTATTTAGGTGCACATGTGCGAATAACGTTTATTAAGTAAAGGTAATCTGACACTTACCATTTTTTTTGCCGATGCGGCGGCCAGTGTGAAACCACTGGAGTGAAACCCCTCCAGCATTGTCCTGGCTGTTTGCTTTTCAGGGTGTCATCATCCTGAAAATTTGAATCTTTGCTCCAGTCAAAGGTCATGTGCACACATTTCTCAAGCATCTCTCTGTATTTCTCTCTTTTCATTGTCACCTCAGTCCTGAGCAGTTTCCAGCTCTGCTGCTGAAAAGCACTCCCTCAGCATGGTGCTGCTACAATACTTCTCCACCAAAGAACAGTATTTTCTAAGAGTCTTACTTATGTTTCTCCAGGCAGAAGCCGAGATCCAGGAAGACGCAGTGGCTCCAGGACAGAAAGTTCTTCTCATTGATGACCTCCTGGCTACTGGAGGTAAGCAGTCCCCACACAGCCTGCGTATTTATTTTTTTATTCATTGGTTTTTAGAATACTTTTATAGTGGTCAGTTTTAAGTGTTTTATTGGTATTTATTAGATATATTTATTAGCACTGGAGCACTTTAACTGTTTGTATTGTTATTTATTGTCCCATTGTATATGTTGTCTCTGTTTTCTGAACTGTGTGTCATGGATGCCCTGCACTTCTTACTTGCGCAAAAAATTTACCTACGGGTACAAATAAAGGAACCTGAACCCTGGATGAACGAAAATGGATAAAAAAGGAAACGATGAGAGCAAGGCCACTAGTGAAGTGTGTGTGTGTGTGTGTGTGTGTGTGTGTGTGTGTGTGTGTGTGTGTGTGTGTGTGTGTGTGTGTGTGTGTGTGTGTAGGGACACTGTATGCAGCCTGTGAGTTAATGAAGAAGCAGCAGGCTGAGGTTCTTGGCTGCATGGTGGTCATCGAGCTCAAAGAGCTGAAAGGCATCGACAAACTGAAGTCCCACAGTGTGTTCTCGCTGGTTCAGTACTGACGACTGCAGCTGCCACACGGGAAACCAGTCAAACATTGGTTTTAAAACCAGCCAGCTGCTTCCCAAGTGTCATCAGCCCCAAACGAGGACCCTGTTCAGCTCAAGCACACATTTCAATCACTTACTGTTTTGCAATTTTAATTGGCACTAAAATATTAAATGTTTTTGTCACTCATTTATAAATCTCTTAAGGCTCGGAATCCTTACCCAGCATGCTTTCAGCTTATCACAGAGTGACAGCTTGGTTTCTACAGAGGAGTCTAAATGTCTAGAATGTTCTGTTCCTTTCACCTAATGCATGCTGGCTTCCAGCAGTGGAAGAAGTGTAGAGAGCTTTTACTTAAGTAAAAGTACTAATACCACACTGTAAAAATACGATCCAAAAAGTTTTGTCAATCAACTAAGTGTTTAATGGTCTAATCATTTCAGCTGGACTTGTAGGCCTGTATATTGTTGGGTAGTCCAATTTACAATAAAAAATGTTATAAACAGTTTTTTTTGTGCAAAAATCTTAATTTGTAAAGTAACTAGTAAGTAAAGCTGTCAGATTAATGTAGTGGAGTATAAGGTACATTTCTTTCTGAAATGTAGTGAAGTAGAAAGTGGCATGAAAACAAAAGTACAAGTACCTTAAATTTGTACTTAAGTAAATTTACAAAGTTTTAAAGTTACACTCCACCACTGCTGGGATCAGTCCCTGCATGCCCATGTGCCTGAACAGGAGTAAGCAGCTACAGAGGATGAATGGATAGATATTTTAAAAAAGGCACATTTTATCTGTTGCAGACTGAATGATCATGTCTACTTTTTTGCTGTTTTGTATATCCTCCAAAAACAAGTTTGTCTTTCATCTGTATATTAAATAGCTTACACTCATGTAAGGTAGTGTATCTGTTGATTTAATGAAAATAGGATAGTGTTTGTTTCTTGAGGGCTTAAGCCATTCTGTGCATCCATCATGTGATGCTGCAGCTAATTAGCATCTAACCTTAACAGAGCATGTTATGCTAGCTACTAAACTTTTTCCTGTAGTTTAAGCATTATTTCACATGTTGCACTTGGGTTTTTAAGTCTTAACATGTACCCTGAGTGTGTATTTGATGGATATAAAACCTATCCAAACCTTGCCAAGCCTTGGCCTTCAACTAGCTTTGAAACAACTTTTTCCCCACCACCTGTAACACTTCAATATAGTAAAAAACCAGCAATCAGATATTTAATGCAATCACTTTACAGATTCTTATATTTAATAAAATTGCATTTACAAAGAAAATGAGGCAGTGTCACTCAAATGCTTGTATTTCTTAAACATTATCAAACAGTAGTTACCTTTAAAAATGTAAACATTCATCAGTTCTACATTGTAGAAAGTTCCCCCAAATGACTGGAAGCATACACCAATATTACACTTTCACGGAGGAAATAAAAACTAAAGTGTGGTTAAAACAACCAGTTTACAACAGGGGTGGTGGAAATACCAAGACTAGGTTGGCCCCAAGTGGATTTTGGGACATGCCGGCATCCTGGAGCTGTGCCTAGATCAATCAGTGACCATTTCACTCAGACAGCCTAGAGCACAGGGCACAACACAAAACCCACTGTGTCTAAAACATCATACATACTGCCCACAAACTGATGAAATTCAATGAAAAATAGGGCACTTTAACTAGCCTTCAGTGTGCTGGCAGCTTTCACAGGAAGGCCCTGAAAAAGAGTCAGGTGTGCGAAAGGCTATCACATCAGTCATCATTTAGATGTTACATTTTCTCTTCATCTCGGAGTCTGCTGCTCAGTTTGTCCAGAATGATGTTGAGCTCCATGTTCTTGTTCAACTTCAGGTAGAAGTCCTTCCTGACTGGATGAATAGTCAGCCAATCAGCAGCCACTTCTGCCAGCAGACGGATGTGTTTCTCCATTTCACCTGTTCAATAGAAAGAGGAGGAACAGCTAATCATGACAGTTTTTTTCTGAACGATATAAGACAGCAACACGTTTCCTACTGCAAAATAATGGTAAATACTACAGCGAAATGCTGTTTGCCTCAGTTTTTTTCTACATGCTTAACTAGATTTCCAGTTGTTAAAGTTATTATACAGAGGAGAAAAAAATAAAAAGTATGGAGTTTGTTCTCAGCTACTTCCACAAGCGACAAAATTCCCATCCTGCTCTTCATTGAGGGAGGTTGTTTGAACCAACCTGTGCTGAGAGCAGATTTGTAGCTGGCCACCATCCTGTTACAGGCCAATTCCAATATTAAAGCCGGTTTCTTCTCTGCAACAAAAACGTTTCGGAGAATCCGGGCAAGCTCAGGAAACCGTGACATCATCAGCAGGCGCTCTTCCTGGGTGGGGTTTCGAGTCATGGCTGCCTGGAGCTTCTGGGCCTCCTTTGCCCGAATCTGAAACAACATAAGGATAAATCACAACATTGTTTTCTAATGGAGAAAAGGCTAATTCAACCATGGCAGTCAACTCCAGGGCAGTCCAGTGCTTTTTTTTTCTCAAGTTCTATTAAAAAAAAACAACAAAATAAACACTTTCTTGTGGCAGCGACATGGATGTATTAAGAGATTGGACAGCGATAGAAGCAGTGATGTTTCCTGTATGGGACTCGCACAATGCCAGGTCAGATCTCCGGTTACATGATTGGCCACCGCAGCGTGACGTGGGGTTGGTCTCAACTTTTTGCCGCAGACACAGGGTCCTTCCTGCACTACCCCCATTCAAAATGAATGGAAAGAGGGTTTAAAAAATAAAAAAAAATAAAAAAAAAATAAAAAAGCAGTGCCGTGACCATCTGCCTCACACAATCGTTC
Organism: Perca fluviatilis; assembly: GCF_010015445.1. Taxonomy (NCBI): domain Eukaryota; kingdom Metazoa; phylum Chordata; class Actinopteri; order Perciformes; family Percidae; genus Perca; species Perca fluviatilis. The sequence continues at coordinate 29,961,558 of NC_053130.1, read as the reverse complement.
GTGGGCCGCTGCTGTGCTCAGCTTCCTGTCTGATTAAGCTGGTCGGGAAGACAGTTCACAGCGAGCGGGCATGTTGATGATGTTCTATAGTGTGACTGACGGTACTGGAAGTAAACAAACAAGGGCAAAGAAGACAGCACAAATACGGTAACATACATCTTTAACTGCAGAGACTACGGGAAAATATCGTAGGACAAATTCATGAACAGGAAGACACCCTGCTGTTTATGACCAAATTAGGAACGGCGGTGTAATCTGTGGCCTGTCGAGCGAGAGACGGCTAATGGTACATAAGTAGTTCCATCTCCCGTTGTATTGGTATGCCCTCTAATGGACATAATGAGCAAAAATAGATATTCAAATCTGCTTTTTAGAATGAATATTCAAATGTAATTTTTAGCCAATTTTGACATCCCTAACACCCAACCTCCTCCTAGTCCACCTACCCTGTCCAGCAGGGACTGGGACACTCCTTTCAGGGCAGTTGGAACTTGAGCTGCAGCTGCAGACTGAGCAGATGCTTGGGGGACTGCTGGCTTCTGCGGAGAGGTTGGCTCTTTACTCTCTGCAGCTTTGTCTTCAGTCTTTAGAGCCAGAGAAACCAGAGCCTTCTCCATCTGAACGCAGGACAAGAGAGCAATTCCATTGGATTTGGACAGAACCATGCTGAGAGTATGTATTGTAAAATTAAACAACATTTCACCATTACCCATTGACTGTACATTATTCACAGTTTCAGAACATTGACAACTTTTGAAATGACACCGTACCTTAGGCGTCATGAGTGAGCGAGCCTTGTCCAGCACTTCCTGAGCAGTGGACAGTTTGTCCGTGTGAGGAGGCTGAGGCATCGAGTTAGGCAAGATGGCTGGCACAGTGTCCACATTAAAGTTAGGGTGCCAGCGGGTCAGTTTGTCTTCAGGAACATGAATTGGTGGAACCAATGTGGATAGAAATACCTGTAGACAGAGAGGCAGTTTGTAAACGGGTTAGCAAAAATGAACCAGTCTAATAGACACCAAAATGTATTGCCCATATGCAGTCTTGTATAAAGTACTTGAAAGCAATACTTGAGTAAAAGTACAAGTATCTTATCAGAAACTTACTTTGGTAGAAGTTTAAAAGTCACCTTTTGGAATAGTATTTGAGTCTTATAGCATCTGATATTAACTGTATTTAATTATTAAAATAAAAAAGAAGCTTTGATTATGAACTTTGTGGCTTTCTATAGCAAAACATATTTGGGATTTCGACACCTTAACATCAAATTCAAAGTCCGACATCAACAAAGAGAAAAACAGACAGAATTTTAATTTTTTTGTGAGAAGAACGCCAAGGTACGAAAACATTTCTTGCAGGTTACGAGTAACAGAGATGCTTTGGGAAAATGTATTGGAGTTAAAGTATGCATTTTATTTAGGAAATACAGTGGTAAAAGCAAATGTTTCCAGAAATAAATAACGAAGTAAAGTACAAATATGTGAAAACTATACTTAAGTACGGTACTTTGTTACATTACAACACAGCCTGTGTGTCAATAGACTTGTGTCTATCTCAGCTCATACCACACATCATTTACTCTTAAACTTGGGCCTGTGCCATGTTCGAAATTCCTCCCCGTTTGCTGCCTATGCCTACTTAGGACTCTCACTATTTAAAAAAGGCACTGGAAGAAATAGCGGAGCAGCTGCTGACCTTGTGGTGCCGTTTGACAATGGAGACCAAATTCAGGTGGAAGATGCGTCTTCTCTCCAGGAGACGAGAGGCAGACAAGAGAGGACAAGCTTCATTCTGGTCTGAGGAGGACAACAGCACACAGGTTAAATAAATTAACATTAAAAAAGGTAGAGGACACATTATCATAAGCACCAATGAAAGGGCCCTACAGTTAGACTCACAGTTTACATATATCCCATTTAAAGAAATTGTGTTTATTAAAAAGGTGAACTGGTCAAAGTTGTAATAGATATTAAAATAAGCCAACTTAATAATATTTTGAGCACAAGTGGTGACTTCATAGAATGAAAAGGGAGTATTAACCAGAGAGAATGACGGGCTCCACAGTGAGCTGGTAGCTGCCCTTCTTAATGTTGCTGTTAAAGGTTGGGATGTTCTTCTCCTGTCTAAATTTGTACGCCTCCGGAAACACCGTCTGTATCTGACCAACGTGGCTCTCCTCAAATCGCCTGCAAAGGGGGAAAAAAAAGAGAAAGGCAAAGATTAGCTTCTGCAGCCTGACAGCCACTTCTAACTCCAGCAGAGTCCGGTACCCGATGAGTGACCCACAAAAGAGTCGAGTCCACCACCATGATCTCATGGGGAAGCAAAAAAATGTCAGTGACATGTAATCAAAAAATGGAGAGCAACATGATGCGACCAGCTGTAGCGTTAAAAATGCTTTGCAGTGAAAAAAAAAAAAAAAAAAAAAAAAAAAAAAAACAACAAACAAACAGCAACAGGCAAAATGAGTGTAGATTATAAAAAAAAAAAAAGGAGGCTTGGGAGATGCGGGTTGAGAGCATGTGAGCAGAACAGAGTTGATTTTCTTTGTGCCCCTCATAGACTTAACTGATGTTGACTTAGTTACATGCCAAACCTGAAAGAAATCACTCATCCTCAATCTGACAAGTACAACCAGACCATCTCCCGTCCTTCTACCTACTTGTGCATCATGTCCTGAACTCCCCGTTTGATCTTGGGGAAGGTGGCTGCCTCACAGCGGTTGTACAGCATTGCGACCACAGTGTCCATACTCCTGAACATCTCAGCCAGCACCTTGTACTGGTAAGGCAGGGACAGTCCCGGGGGGGCCGCCTGGGCAAGGTTGTGGTACCGCTGGTATCCTGGCTGCTCAGTACTGAGGGAGAAGAGGAGAAAATCATTTTAGCTTCTGATTTGGACTTACAGTAGCAGTTAGTGGAAATGTATGTTCCATCTGCAAAGTACAGATTGGTTGGTAAGTTATTGGCTGCAGGTATATGTGCTCATGTTCACCTGTCTGGGATTTGTGCCTCACTCTGCTTGCTCTCCTTGGCCTCTCTCTCCACCTTCCTCTGCTGAACTTCAGCTGCAAGCTGTTTAACTTGTGCTACAGTGAACTTGAGGGTCTTAGCATCACAGGTGGCAGGCAAGACGGTTTTGGGGACAAGGGGGGTGGTAGCGTTGGCAGCTGAACCAGCTGGAGAAGAGGAGGATGTGGAAGCTGAATTACGAGGAGCAGCGCTGGTTAATTCCTCTGCATGTTTCTTGATCCTCTGAAGGCGAGACTTGAGGGCTGAAATGTCCTCTTTACACAAAGCCTGAGAGAAAGGGGGATGCCATGCTGATGAATTTGGGACTTTTTCATAGTTTCCAATTATTCTTATGGTCAACTACTCCCATGTACAGAGCCCAACCAACAATAAATGTATCCTACTAACAAGTATTGTGTGTATCCAAAGTCTGATGCATCTACTAATTTCACACCATAGGACTCTTTGGTCTAAACACTATAAAAACATAATGAGCCACACCTCTGCACTGGGTAACATGTTCCTTCAATACCACGAAAACGCACGTGAGCCGTTTGGACAAACATTGTTGGATTTTTTAATTTATTTATTTATTTTTTAAATGGGATTTTTTAATATAAAAAAATATATAACAATACTTACAAGAAAACGTTCAAAACAAATAAACCAAGCTCTGTCATAATTGTGTCACTTTTAATTGAACCTACAGTGCGGTGAATGCACACTAGTGACGCATGATCTCCAGTCAGTCCACTCCAAACACAGTGTGTTACCTTGCTGGCCTGTCCTTCAGTGTTTTTGCGGCTGACCTGCTCCCTCTGCGGAGAGCTGTTGGTATGGAGGTTCAGGTGGTTCTCCGCATTCTGCCCAGACACCGAGGCTGCCGGAGCTGAGTGCTGCTTGGTCCCCTGACTGGGCAGGGGCTGGACTGCAGCCTGGACATACACAGTAACACCATTGACTTAGCTCCAACTAACTTACGTTGTCATGAATGTTACACACGTACAATGTGGCTGTATGTGCAATTACTGGCAAGTATGCAAACTGCACTTCTGGTTTTGGTCAAAGAATGAAGACAAGCCTTAAGGCTGCGTTCACATACAGTCGAATAAACATTTAGCTAATGTGGGCATTTAATTCAAAGACGGAGGCGTGAGAAGCTGGGTTCCACCAAAACAACATTAACGTTACCTGTGGTGTGTCTTGAGGGAGAACCAGTTTCTTTCTGGCCTTCCTGGCCTTCGTAGTTGCTTTCTCTAAAACTTCAGCTTCTTTAACAGCCTCCGCTTGCCGTCTCTTCTTGGCTGTGCTGTGGTCGGCGGTGGCTGAAAACAGGGCTGCACCGAGGTCGAACTCTGTCTCGGCCGAGGTCCGCTTTGGTGTCCGGGGACTACAGTATGCATCTTTCGCAGTGTTACTAACACACTCTCCGTAGTTTAGCTCCACTGCCTCGTCGATAACTCGGACAAACTCTTCATGGACGGAGGACGAACACTGGAAACCACCTTTGTTTTTCGAGGATCTTGATCTTGTGCTGGCAACATTTGTGCTGATCCCAGAAGAGCCATGTTCGACAACAGCGCTCCTGCGCTGCTTGGCTGGTTTCACTGGCCCGGCGATACCTTTCTTTCTCTGGAAAAAGAAATCAGTAACGCGAGCCTGAGACATGTTACTGCTACTTGAGGTGGACACAGGCACCGCAAAGTAAAACACTGCAAGAATCTACAATAAACTGAAGTCTGTAAAGCTATAAATACTGTCCACAAACAATAGATCTCCGGAAATGTTCACACTTCACAGGAAGAAGTAAGAAAATTCGCGCTAAATCAACGAAGCCACGCCTCATCCGGTCCACGTCCTAGGATAATAAAAGTAGGATGGGCCAAGTTGATGAATGGAGCACTCGTTTTAAACTTTAAACGTTTCTTTGATGTTTTTGACATTGAGCTGTATTACAGAAAATACAAGTACACATCTGTGCTGTTGTTGTTTTTTAAGTGTTTTGTCTCATCCTTCTCATATTATCTCAGTGTACAATGCCAAATAAATGTGATAACGCATCAGACTTTAGAATTGTAGCCTACTTAATTTGAACAATCTTGGGACATTACAGAGAGCGTTGACAACAATCAAAGCTGATGACATTAAACATGAATGACTTACAGCTGATTAGGCCCTGACAGAAGATTAAAACGTTTTCAAGTTGTTAAAAAGCATACCATTTGAGGTCATTTTATTTTAAGTAGGCTATCTGAAGATTTAGCACAAATATATCTTTATAAATAGTCCAATATAGGCTATCTTTGTATTTTTGTTGAATAAACGAATTTGGTCCCTCTTAGCTGAAACTGAATGTCTCAAAAGTTTAATGACATGATGAATCATTTTTGACAATCATCCCCTGCCCTCAAATATCATGATCAATGGCACAGACAAAGCTGCTACAGGTCAACAAGCTATTTCTATTATTTGCCCTTTATTTCATTTCTGTTCACTACTGTGAGTTTTTCTACTGTTGAGTTCTTGGTCAATCAAATGTCCCAGGCAAAAGAAAGTGTTAAAAAAAAATTCCCTTATTTTACACATTTGCTTTTAGAAGCTAATTATATTAGAATAAAAAATAAAAGTAGAATAAGATCGTTTGTTATAGTTTCATTTCCCAACCACAACATTCAAGTGTTTGATGTAGTAGCCAGTAACCTAACTACCCACAACATCAACACAGCATTATCCCCATTCTTAGTACTTTTACATTAGAGTACTCTGTGTTAATCATCCCTTATAGGCCTATATGCACACATATTTTAACATAAACTATGGGTCCCTTAAATTACACACTTAGTGCTCTCTTATTGTTTTCTCTCCACTTGTTTTGCAGGTTTAGGGGACAGGCACCTTAAGTACAGTGTAGCCTATGAGAACACGGCAAAGTAACAGGATTAAAATCAATGTCTTTATCACTATAGTAAGCCTAATTTCACACACTGATCAATAATATTAAAAGGCTTAATGCCAATTTAAGATACAAAATAAGGGATTCTTCACCTTACTTATTAAACACAAAACTTAACTGAGTATCTTTCCAATGTGGTATCACTGCTTATATTATTTTGATTAGGGCAGTGATTCTCAACTTGGTGGAAAGAGGAAACATTTGAGGGGTTACCAAAATGGATTAAATGAAAAATGATACAGCTCTGTTACCAGTGTTGTAATGTAACAAAGAACAAATACTTTGTTACTGTATTTAAGTAGAATTTTCACTTATCAGTACTTTACTTAGTTATTTATATTTCTAGAAACCTTTACTTTTACGCTACTACATATCCTGAAAAAAATTTATACTTTTACTCCACTACATTTCCCCTAACAATCTTCGTTACTCGTTACTTGTAAGAAATGCTTTCGTACGTTGGAGTGAACTTTTCTTTCTCACAACAAAATTTAAATTCTGTCTGTTGTCTTTGTTGATGTCAGACTTTGAATTTGATGTTTAAGAAGGTGTGGAAATTCTAAATATTATCCTTCACTGTAAGGAAGCCACAATAAAGTTCATTTTCAATTTTTTTTTATCTTTTAATAGTTAAGTACATTTAATATCATAAAATTACTTCACTTAAGTTCAGTAAATATCACATACTTTAAGACTTTTACTCAAGTAAAATTCTAAAATGTGACTTTAACTTCTACTTAGTAGTACTGCTTTCAAGTACTTTATATAAGACTGTCTGTTACCCATGTTAAATAGCCTATATTTTTTTTCTTACAGCCCATGGCCTCATACATGCCTTTACCACAAGGAAGACTCAGAGCAACCATTTGACCTGGGCTACTTTGTTTGCCACAGTGCCTTCACTCCATGCTTTTACAGTTTTTATTTGCACGCTGGGGGGCGCCACCGACACACACAACGCCGGTTATTTTGGTGTCAGATAGGGCAGATACATATTGTGGCTTCAAGTAAAACCTATTTCTAGCGCCAGCATTGATTGACTTGGTCATATATGAAATGCCAATCTATAAACATGCAACACATTTTGAAACCATTCACAGTAGGCTATACAATAAAAATAAAAATAAACATGTAATTATTGATCAATGCTCTTCTTTGCTTAGCATTCTCTTTACACCCAAACTTTGTAATTCAACACCAGTGGTGGAAGAAGTAGGCCTATTGAAATCCTTTAAAAGTTCTAATACCACACTGTACCCTAATAATACTCTGTTACAAGTGCTAAAGGTCCCGCACTGAAAATGTTAAGTAGTATGTGTTAAGTAGCCTAGCCTATGTAAGTAGGCTATCATCAGGAACATGTAGCCTATTAAAAGTAAAAGTACTCAATGCAGAAATATCCGAAACTGGAAACGATCAAAACAGTTCTGTCAACCAACTAGTGTTTAATCCACTAATCATTTCAGCTGTAGGCCTACACAAATCTTAATTTGTAAAGTAGTAGGCCTAACTGAAGCTGTCAGATTAATGTAGTGGAGTAAAAAAAACAATATTTCCCTTTGAAATGTAGTGGAGTAGAAGTAGAAAGTGACATGAAAAGAAAATACTCAATTCGAGTACATGTAGCCTGCCCTACCTCAAATGTGTAAGTACAGTACTTGAGTAAAGTAAGCCTACGTAGTTACATTCCACCACTGTTAAACACACGTTGTAGAGCAGTGCAGCAGTCACAATCTAGTGTTGACTAGCTCGAAGTTTTAGATTCCTATGCAGTATATTGCAGCAGGGAGGTGACCAGGCAGCAGAAGCTGCGGCAGCAGCAGCTCAGTGGAGAATAGCTCCTCTATGAACGCCCTCAGATTGCCTGTGAATCACATTTTCCACCTACATCACTTTAACTTCAGACTGGGCCCCTCCGAAGCAACACATGCAACAAAACCTTTCTTCCTCACCGACAACTTCTTTGACACGAGGACGGTCTGCTGCTGCGCACTCACACACAAACAAGAAGACCAATCCAATCGATTTATCGGGATTCGGGAACATTTGTCTAAACTTGAAGACTTTCCACTAAAGTTTTTTGGATGGAAGATCATGAGCGAGTATCGGAATAATGGTCTATTCATTCCACTGTCACATTTTATCAAGCAACCCCGATGGAGCCGTTTAAGTTAGCAAACAAGTGTTTCTGTCCTGATCTATGCAGTTATTAATAGGCTATATCGTTGTTGATTATTGGGGACTGAGTATTGATCTGTAGCCTACTGACATGGATCTTCAGGTGATTGTCTGGCTGTTCTACTGCTTTCTGATGCCCACCGTGCTGTTAACAGGTAACTAACTTGCATTTTGTTGAAATAAAAAACTACTGTAAGACGAAAATGTGCCAAACTATCAACTTCCATCAACGTTGATGTGAGCGCTTAAACTCGTAATGTCGCCTACTGGGTGGTAACTGCTGAAGCAGCTGGAGGGAAAACTGTAAAAACTTTACGCAACGACTTTTACAGTTTTCCAGCAGTTCTTCAGTGTCTGATACTGGATTGATAGGCTAGCCTACACGTCGAGACAACGTGACTGCAAACGATACTCAGGACTTCATACGGTATGCCACTACAAGCACATGTAGGCTACATTGGGAACTGATATAGTCCTACTCCTAAGCATAGGCCTAAACAAAATCAAATAAAATGTTTGTTTGGAATAGGTGTTTGTGTCGCCTCCCATGGTGTTACGTTGTGGAATTCGATAGTGAGAACGCGAAGCTGTGGGTAAAAAATGAACTAAATTCGTTAAGTGATTACTGATTTGGGCTTAGAATATAGCCGAATGAAGTATTACTCCAAATCTATTTAACAGGTCATAAGTTATTTTCTACCAAATTTTCGCGTTAGCTTATAGGCACAGAAATCCTAAAATTACTGATATTTCAGTTAGGTTCGGCGCGGATCATTTTGTTCTCAGCCTAGCCAAAATCGAATGTGAACTGTGATGCACATGCAACTTCACCTTACTAGTTAATATGTTGACTTGGCTGCAAGATCTTCTCAGTTTTCAAACTGTTTTTTTAAAGGATGCACAGATCTTAGTTCTGTCCAAGTCCATGGTATTTAGATTCCTCAGAACATTTCTATTTCAACGTTTCTTTTACGCTTTAGTCTTCTTTTGTGGTGTTCTCAGACTGAAACTTTCCCAGTTGATTACTTACATTAAGATATTTATTTTTGTATTACAACTTATCTGACATTTTTATGTTTAAATATGCAAAGGCTAATGCTAATCTAATTTTGGTGAATTTAGGAGAAATTTACAGGTGCAAATAGACAAAGTGGGATAAAATCAGTGTTGCCACAGTTACTTTGAAAAAGTAACTTAGTTACTTTACGGATTACTTGATTTTAAAAGTAATTTAGTTACTTTACAGATTACTTGATTTTAAAAGTAACAAAGTTAGATTACAAGTTACTTTATTAGTTAGCCTACATTCAGCAACTGCCAACAACACCCCTACAGCCTCAACATAAAAATGACAACCGGTTTACTGTGAGGCAGCTCGGCGTTGCCAGTAGTAGGGATCTTGTTTATTATGGCACGAAAGAGAGCCAGTCAACCGTGTTTAAGGGCAGCATTTCCGCTACAACATACTGCCCGACCAACTTCTTCAACTCTCCCCCACTTACTGGTTTTGCACCGAAGTCCAGCTTTTGTTGTTTGGGTGGTGGGGGACCTCCTTCTCTCTGCTTCGCACCACCTGGTGGGACTTACTCTGTAAGTTTGATTGCAGTGCTGCGACTCCAAATGTTTCTTCAAATTTGACGTAGTGTTTTTGTAGCTAGATAGCACTTTGTCGCCACCAGCACAGAGTGTACAACGAACCTTAATATTGTCGTCTTTATTGCATTCACAATGCATACTTAAAGGTGCACTCACACTGAAATTAGCTCCCCATTGCTTTGAATTTGGAATGCTTAAGGGCATGTCAGTCACGTCAATAATGTATTATGTTTGAGGTGTCTTTTATAGATTATTATGGGTCTCTATAGCTCTCTAGGAAAATAGTCTAGGATGCAGGGATTACTTTGTGCAGTTCTATAGTTGGCCACTAAGAGAAAATTGGTAGCAAGGGTGAAGGTTTATGGTGCCCGTATTTGTTTGTTTGTTTTTTCTTTCTTTTCCTCAAGACCGTGGAGGGTGGGGGGTGGGAGAGGGGGGTTGTTCTTGTTCAAGTGTGTTTGTCTGTTCTGTTGTTATTGTTTATAATGAAAAACTAAATAAAAAATGCATCTTAAAAAAAAAAAAAAGGTTGCTTTGGCAAAGCTTAAAAACGGTCTCATGGAAAGTGTGTTTGTAACACCAAGAGGCAGACAGTAATTTCCACTTGGAGATAAGCGATAGTCAAGTTAATAATTAGGGTACACAAATGGTGGTAGGTGTTTATCGGTGTTTATCATGAATGTGTTTACTACTGTGGCCAGGCAGCCTGCTTTCCTTTACTTCTGCTCTCTACTTCTTCTCTACTACATCTAGCTTATTTACAGATTATTTTGTTTGTACGCCCCTTGGCGTTTCGGAGAATGCTGCAATGAGCATAACCATCTCCGTACATGCGTCTCCTAGCTTGCGCGGCATCCAAGCAGGCCCGTGCCACGGTGTCACATGCGAGTATGAACATAGCTCTGCCACAGCTTTATAGACTGGTTTCCCATCCACAACAATTTTGTGCATGCAGCCATGTGGCAACAAAACAGCTTTGATATGGGCTTTTTCAGCATTTAAAAGTACTCTTTTACTATACGGCAGGTGTTAATCACAACTAGTCTGGCTGCACAGACTAGCTACATAATATTGCTGGGATAAAGCCTGAGATCCTGACATCTCACACGCCGGATGTCTGTCCCTTCCGCTATCTCCGGTATTTATTTTGCAAGGGCACTGTTGCTGTAGCCTGTATCTGTGTGGTGGTGATGGCACAGTGGGTATGACACATGCCTTTAGTGTGGGAGATACGGGTTCGATTCCCACTGTGCTACATCAACCAATGTGTCCCTGAGCAAGACACTTAACTCCTAGTTGCTCCAGAGGTGTGCGACCTCTGATATACAGCAATTGTAAGTTGCTTTGGATAAAAGCGTCAGCTATGACATGTATAGTATCCAGGGCTTAGGACAGTTGTAATTGGTTTAAAGAAATACAAACAAGTTGGAGCGATTGTTTTTCCCCTTTCCCAGAATAGATAAGCGGTGTAGCCAGATCATACTCCAGCGCTGACACAGCGCTATGGAGATAGGTCTGGCTATATGCAAAAACTAATTTACAACCGACGGCTCGAGCCAGCTTACATGACACATAGAATTCCAGTGAGAAATTGTAGCTATAGTAACACTAATCCGAGCTAGAGCAATAAGGTGGGACTTCTTTTTCCTGTCTTTCCTGCTTTTTGCCACAAATATGGTGAATTTTTCTGGGATGTGGTACATGACTGAATCCTTTTCAAGGCATTGTGGGATAGCAGGCAGCGTGGAACTGAGATGTGGAAAAAAAGGAGTGGCTGAAAGTGGCAGAAATGTACCATGTTTCTGTGAGAGAAGAGCTGATTATGGAAGTTTTTGTTCTTTTGTATGACCTTTCCCTGCAACATTATAAAGATAAAAAATATGAAGTGGTGGGTTGTTTATTTACACAATTCTGGCTGAGATAGAGTGGAGAAGCTGCTTTGTATATTGTATTAATCACTTTCAGGAATTAATTCAGCACAATTATCTAATATGCAACAGTAAATATAATTTATTTCAAGTGTGATAAACTTTCTTCCAGATGTTAGAAGAAATGTTTGAAGTGAACATATGGTTGTACAAAAGCTTCTTATATCTGGTCTGTAACTTAATAACACCACAGGATTTTACAGAAATGAAGACTCTATTTTCCAGATTAGGGCTGGGCGATATGGCTGAAAACTGTATCACGATATAAGTGTTTCAATATCGGTCGATATCAATACTTATTGATATTTTTTATGACCTATTTAAAATAAGGACCAGGAGAAAAATATATTAAATTTAAACACTTTTATTTGAAACTTAACCTTCCTCTGATTATAATCCCCTCAGTTATAAAACAGAAATGTCAACACAACCATGGAAAACACTAAAATAATTAAAATGTAAACATAAGTCTAAAATCACAATGAACAATTATCTCTTAACATTAAGATGCAAAATTAAAGAATAAGTAAGAAAGTGTAATAAAATAGTACAGAGTGTTAAATATAAACATAGAGAAACCTGAAACCTGAGAAGAACTATTTTCTGCAAGTTTAGTGCTAAGAAGCTCACAAGCTGATTCACCTTCTGGTGAATGAAGTGTTTTAAAATATGTGCAGTGTTTTGTAAACATAGGAGAAATGAAAATAAAACTGAGGTAGACTTTACATCTGTAACATAAAAAACAAACCTGATACGTACAGTAAGTTATTATTATTTTTCTCCGTCTAAAAGTCACGCTACAGCCTAAACCGTACATGGTGGGGGGGGCTGGTAACCTGGCTTCTCGACAGTGCTCACTCAGCATGTCTGCCTCCGTTATTTCCATGGATGTATTAAGAGAACTGGATACAGTGTTCGGCAGGAAGCCCCGTACGTTCCAATGAGAGTGCTCAAAAGCGCATAAAGCAAACATGGAGCTCGGATCTTCCGCATTGTTGGCCTATGACGTCACGATGGACACGCGCACTAGCAACAATTTGTTTGTGTCGTCTTAGCAACCGGTGGCAACATGCTCGTTCATGAGCTTCTCTCTCGTGTCTCTTACAAGTGGCGAACTCATGATCTTGCCGTTTTCATTGCCTAAAATATTCACTAACGTTGAATATTGTGTTTTCGTTGTTCCCGATCGTTTACATGCGCTAGCAGTTAGCCTGCAGTTTTGTGAACAAAGCTCATCCATGGCTTCATCCTTCATCCATGTTACAAGCTTTACAGCATACAGTCCTCGGATGTATCATAAGAGAACCAATGCAATGTAATCACTATGTCTGTAGTAACGTTATGTAGGCATATAGCTAGCTATGTATAGATCTTAATACAGCCATGCTAGATACCCCTGAAAATAGCAACTAGCTAGCTAGCCGATAACCCCGCCAGTTTGGGAAACGCTGATGACGTTACATCCACGTAACAGGCTTTACAGCATACATCCCTTGGATGTATCATAACTTCATAAGATAATACCATGGACATATTAATAGAACACATGGTGAATTACAACCATTAGCTATATCCATTATTACAGCTAGCTACATGAGCTCGGGAGAACAGTCATGTGAGCGGGCGGGCGCAGTCCCGTAGGTCTGCTTGCGTCCATTATGCACGTTCATCATGCCAAATTTAATAATTCTGGATTCGATTCTAGTGAATGTTAAAAATGTTAAAAATGTGACGTTTTAAACAAGGACCCTTTCAGTGTTCCGGCAGACAGTATATTTAATTGTTTTGAACCAAAAATATAGAACTTTCCAGTGATCAAAAATCATACTGTTTATTTTTGAAGAAGGTAGTTGTTTTTTTTGAAGGGGTGGTCGTCCACTAGGGGTAAGCTTTGAGGGCCCCTGTCTCCTGAATGGTTGGTCATTTTGGTTACCGTAATCAAACCATGTTGATTCATTTCTGACAGAATGCCCCAATAAGTACAAAACCTACGTTGTTATACTGGAAAGCTTTATGACCATCACTCTCTGATGCACACACACACACACACACACACACGCACACAAACACAAACACAAACACAAACACAAACACACACATACACATTGAGCATAGTTTCCATTAAAAATACAGGCAGTTTAACCAGCAGTTTAAGCTGTTTTGGCTTTGGGTTAATCTCTAAACCAATTTATGAAAAATCTGTTTAAATATGACCTAATCTTTCTGTAGGGAGCATATTGGTAAGTGGTTTCTGTTATGAAAAGGTTCCATATTTTGTGTGTAGCAGAGAGAGAGAACGCAAAGAGAGTGTGTGTCTCCTGACAGGATGTCACTAGAACTTGCAGTATTTCTGTCAACAGTTCATATGAGTCACTGAATTAAAGGAAGTGAAAGATGCCAATGAAATTGACACACACACACACACACACACACACACACACACACACACACACACACACACACACACACACACACACACACACACACACACACACACACACACAGACTACCCAACAATATACAGGCCTACAAGTCCAGCTGAAATGATTAGACCATTAAACACTTAGTTAATTGACAAAACCTTTTGGATCATATTTTTACAGTGTGGATTAGTACTTTTACGTAAGTAAAAAATCTCTACATTCTTCCACCGCTGATCCCAGCATGCATTAGGTGAAAGGAACAGAACATTCTAGACATTTAGACTTCTTAAGGAATCTTTGGAAACCAAGCTGTCACTCGGTGATAAGCCGAAAGCATGCTGGGTAAGGATTCTGAACCTTAAAGGGGTGATAGAATGATTATATAGTATAGGCAGAACTAGGCTGTGTCTCAAACCGCACACTTCTGTCAGTATACTGCTAATGTGCACTGACCACTTCCTGCCGTAGTGCCCACTTTGGATGGTTAGTGTTGTCCCAAACGGAACACTTATGTTAAAACACTTACCGGAAATGACGAGCGGTCGGCTCGCCCCGCCGCCTCTGAAAATCTGACGAAAATCTCTTAAACTGACCTTTGTTGATCTGAAATGAAGACAGATTCAGCAACTGCTTGGCCTATTTCTCGCTTAAAATGTTTTGAGAAACACGTTTCGGTTAACTATTTTTGTAAAATTCAAGATCGTATTCTGAATGAGCCGCCATTATGCTCTGTTGTGAAATCCTGGAGAAGCCAGACCCATGTGACGCTTTCATCCAATCAGTTGCCGGTCGACATCCCTGGTCTGGGTCTGCCGAGGTTTCTTCCTAAAAAGGAGTTTTTCCTTGCCACTGTCGCAATAACTGCTAATTCTTGCTCTTGAGGGAATTACTTTAATTGTTGGGGTTTTGGAATTTATAGTGTGGTCTAGACCTATTCTATCTGTAAAGTGTCTCGAGATAACTCTGTTATGATTTGATACTATAAATAAAATTGAATTGAATTGGTCCCTCCCCTTTCCGCTGCATAGTCAAGATGGCGCCCATTTAGAGCGCGTAGTGTCCATCGTTCCACACTGAACTTTTTGACCGTTTTTAGGGGGTCATCCGGGTACTTTCAGTGCACTGACTTTTTGCGTTATCAACACTATATACTTAAAACTAAGTGCTTGAAGTGTGCAAGTAGGCGGTTTGAGACACAGCCCTAGAGTATATTTACAGTTTGAATTTTGTCACGCCACTTATATAACATCTACCCCAAGGTCTTATAAAGCTAACAATGGTGTCCGATTTCAATTTAAAGCATTTTTGTGAACATTAGGAGTTTCGTTAGCTAGCTGCTACTGTCCCTTCAGCCCTATGTGTACAGATCGTGGCTAGTTAGCTTCAATTTCGGCATAACTAGTATATTTACAGTTTGAATTTCGTCACGCCACTTATATAACATCTACCCCAAGGTCTTATAAAGCTAACAATGGTGTCCGATTTCAATTTAATGCATTTTTGTGAACATTAGGAGTTTCGTTAGCTAGCTGCTACTGTCCCTTCAGCCCTATGTGTACAGATCGTGGCTAGTTAGCTTCAATTTCGGCATAACTAGTATATTTACAGTTTGAATTTCGTCACGCCACTTATATAACATCTACCCCAAGGTCTTATAAAGCTAACAATGGTGTCCGATTTCAATTTAATGCATTTTTGTGAACATTAGGGGTTTCGTTTCAGAGGTCTAAGAGGACGCTAGCTAGCTCTCATTGATAGAGCTCCATCTAGCCGCAGGCTTTATCAATGAAACTCACGGACAAGAGGCGTTTATTTCCCAGATCATTTGTTTAAATAACTCAACACACATATCCATTATAAGATTAACTGGAACCTGTGGTAAGAGATTGCGGGCGTAACAAGCTCGCTGAGCGCGCTCTCACTCACACACACCGGCCATTTAGCAGGAAGAGGGGAGCTGCAGGCCCTGGAGCTCTGTCAGGGCAGCGGCGTTTGGTAGTCCATTAACCCCAAAAACTGTGACTGCGACAAAATTTGCAATTAGCCATCAATTTTCTTAAAACAGCCCATATTCGACCTCTACATAGTTGATTTCTTGCATAAAAAAGTATCAGAAGTGAATTTAGTGGTAAAATAGCAGATGAACAATGTATACAATTTCTGAGATCTGCGCGACCTATTCAGAAGACTAAGCTGACCTCAGATCAGTCGTGTAACCTATGTAAATATTTGGGCGTGACAAAGGTAGAGATTAGAGCCAAATGAGGAGGAGCCGCCGAGTTGACGTCAACTCGGTGGCTCATTGAGATTTGCCCATTTTCAGAGGCAGTTTCAAATTGTGAGATTTGCAGAGGAAAGACTTGTCAATGGGATTTTGAGGTTCTATGTATGTCCTACTAACTGCCGTTATCCAACTATGACAAGGTAAAATCAGTTTTGCATTCTAGCACCCCTTTTAAGAGATTTATAAATGAGTGACAAAAACATTTAATATTATAGTCCCAATTACAATTGCAAAACAGTAAGTGATTGAAATGTGTGCTTGAGCTGAACAGGGTCCTCGTTTGGGGCTGGTGACACTTGGGAAGCAGCTGGGTGGTTTTAAAACCAATGTTTGACTGGTTTCCCGTGTGGCAGCTGCAGTGGTCCTCAGTACTGAACCAGCGAGAACACACTGCGGGATTTCAGTTTGTCGATGCCTTTCAGCTCTTTGAACTCGATGACCACCATGCAGCCAAGAACCTCAGCCTGCTGCTTCTTCATTAGCTCACAGGCTGCATACAGCACACACACACACACACACACACACACACACACACACACACACACACACACACACACACACACACACACACACACACACACACACACACACACACACACATACACACACACACACACACAAACACTGGTAAAGTAGTCCAATAAAGTAAGATTTTCGATTGCTAAACCACAGTGGTGTCTGCACAGCAGCAGTTCATGTGGACCAAACTCTAGTTCGTTTTTCATTGCTTGAACACAGTTTTCAAAACTCTACATACTTATCCCATGACTTTAACCACAACCTGCACAACATTGTGGATTTACAGCACTTTGTTCAAATGCTAACACACTGCTGTCAAAACTGTTAACCACACATTCAAAACAGAATAGTCAGTATTCAGTCTGGTGCCTATCAAACACTGCTGATTGAAATTTTAGCTGAAAGCCTAAGCAGGTGTCTTGTTTTAGACTAGTTAGTGAACATATACGGTATTTATAAAGAGAAAGCTCAGAAAGCCTTTTTTTGTACACAAACACCAACTAAAAATGAAACAATTATACATTGTATCGTTTGAGAGAAACAGATAAAAGAGCAATAACATATGTCCAGGTAAGATGTCTGAGGTTATACTGTATACACAGCTATGAAAAAATGTGAAAAACACTATATATTTACGATAGTAAAACTGCATTCTTACTGTTTTTCAGAAAGTAATGGAGGTGAAAGCAATGGAAACACAACATTAATTTGTATTTAGAGATGATGCAGACATCCAATGTGATTAGGAAAACTTTTGCTGATTTTCATTCCTTCTTGTTTACCTTTTAATTGGTATATTATAAACTCTATATTTTCTTTTAAAGAAACTACTGAGTCATTCAAACTGTAAAATGAAAAGTTTGTCATTTCTGTATTGGTGTTTGATGCTAGAGTTTTTACTCTGTGTTTTCTGAGCAAGGGGGTAAGCTTCGCTTCAGAACTCGAACCTCCTATGGTGCCATTTTGATGACACAAAGCGATCACCTCCCGTTAGCATTCCATTGACTGCCATTCATTTTGACGTCACTTTGACAACGAATAACTTTACATCTGAAGCGTTTAAAGACTCTATTTGTCCATTGTTTATTTCTAAAGAAACACGACAATGTATAAAAGGCTCATTCACCGTGTACCTCACGTTATGGCTCCGTAAAAGGCTAACGATTGTGTCATAACCAAGCGACTTACTGCTGTATAGTACAGGAGAAGCTCGCAGGCAGTTTGGACTTACATGAGCTGTTTAGGTTTAATTACTGATGTTAACTAGCATTTTAGTTAGCAATAATTAGCCTGTGCCCATGTTATCTCCTTACATATACCTACGCTCTCCGTCTCTGCAAGATTGGGAATGATTGAGATTTCTCTTGGCACAGCTACCAGAAGACTTACAACTTTCAGACAGGTTGTTCACGTCACATTTACTTTGTTTCTCTCAGTTGGAGGCTGCACAGTAACGCTCAGCGCTCACCGGAAAAGAGCTTCTAATATCCTTCACTGGTCTCCGTCCAGAGCAACGGGATCTGTTGGTCCATTCTTATATACTGTCTATGATTCTGAGTTATCTCAATGAGGATTGTTCATTTTTTTTAAGATACATTTTTTATTTATTTTTTCATTTTCAACAACACCCCCTCCCTGGTCTCGAGGAAAAGAAAGAAAAAACAAACAAATAAACAAAAACAGAAATCACACCTTGCCTAGTAGCCCTCCTCTACTTCTTGTGATGCTGAGGTCATTAGGACTGATACTTGTGTTGCTGCACCTTTCCATAAGCATAACTATGTCTAGAAAATACGCCAACCACTGTTTTATACAAAGCGAGTGGGGAGGGGGGGGAGGAGAGTCAGCGCTGAGCTATCATTTTCTTGGTCGCGGTTGAGCCAGCTAACCAAACTTTGTTTTGTCTCCCAAGCAGATGTAATTTACAGTCGTCATTAAGTAACAAAACAATCGGGTCAGTAGGAATTCAACATCCTATCACATCAGATATTATTGATGTTGTTTTATTCCAAAACTCATGCACCTGATCACACTCCCAGATCAATTGCAGGAAAGTTCCAGTTTGTTCAGGTTGACAGAACGTGCAATAGGGAGTAGGAATGGCTTCAGAGACATATCTCTTCTGAGGTGTCCAATATTTGGGAAATGTTGTCCTAAACTGTCTCCCAATTAATTACGTTCCCCTCCGGGCTCAGCTCTCGCTCCCATTTCTTTACTATTGGGAGTTCTCCTACGGATACTTGCATCAATTTAACATAAATCCTGGACACAAATCCTCCCGCAGGAAAATCAACAAGCCATTTAATGATTGGGTGGGTCTTGAGACTGTTTCCCCATGGAAAAAGGATGTCCTAGGGATCTCAAAGCTAGTTCTCAGGTCCTCAAAGCTCAACATACTTTCCCCATTGAATAACTGGTCTAGAGTATAAATACCTCTGTCACTCCACTGGTTACAAACAAAAGGTTTCTTAACATTCATTAAGTGCATGTTGTGTCAAATTGGGGTGCTCAAATGCCACTTATTAGTGTAGCGAAGTTGCTCCTCCACCTGTTTAAAGGACACACACCTGCAAAGGCGAGGTCTTGCAGTCTTAGACTTCCAGTGAGGTTTTGCTCTATTTCTCTCCGTGGGACTGTAGATGAGGGGTCTATCCAAACTCTGAGGGCCCGTAGCTGAAAGGCTCTATGGTACACTATTAGGTTGGGGAGGGCCAGGCCTCCCGTGTTCGTGGTACGTTGCAAGGTAGAGTATTTTAGCCTGGTTGTTTACTATTCCAAATATACTGCCGGATTACGGCATCAAGTTTCTTCCAGAAATTTATTGGTGGGGGTAAGAGGATCATTGTACTTAAGAAGTTCACACGAGGAACTATGTTCATTTTAACAACCGCAATCCTGGACCATAGCGATGCCGGCAGCATCGCAAGGGATCTGACCAATTAGTCAGATCCCTTTGAAAAGTACTTAGTATAGTTTCATAGTTGTCCTGGACAACTGGCTGTAGCAATGCATAGATGGTGATGCCCAAATATGTAATTTTACTTTGGGGTGATAGTGTATCACTAATGGCTGATGTCACCTGTTTGTTGTTCAAATGGGGCAGATTAAATTTATTCCAATTGATTTTATAGCTGGAGATTGAGCCAAATTTGTTAAAGATCTTAAGGAAACATGTCCGATATGTGTTTTTGGGCTTTTGTGTGGTTGACCCCTGATCTATCCTGATTTAAGTCTAGTACCGCATTCATGTCTCCCCCTATAATTAGTGAGTATTCATTGGGAGAAAGCAATTCATTGGTTAGGCGTGGTAAAAAGCTTTCATCATTTGTAGCCGGTGCATATACTGAGACAAAGGCTATTTTCCTACTCCTTATCGTAGTGTGTGTATATATACAGTGCCTTGCGAAAGTATTCGGCCCCCTTGAACTTTTCGACCTTTTGCCACATTTCAGGCCTCAAACATAAAGATATAAAACTGTAATTTGTTGTGAAGAATCAACAACAAGTGGGACACAATCATGAAGTGGAACGAAATTTATTGGATATTTCAAACCTCTTAAACAAATAAAAAACTGAAATATGTAGGTGCAAAATTATTCAGCCCCCTTAAGTTAATACTTTGTAGCGCCACCTTTTGCTGCATTTACAGCTGTAAGTCGCTTGGGGGTATGTCTCTATCAGTTTTGCACATCGAGAGACTGACATTTTTGCCCATTCCTCCTTGCAAAACACAGCTCGAGCTCAGTGAGGTTGGATGGAAAGCGTTTGTGAACAGCAGTTTTCAGTTCTTTCCACAGATTCTTGATTGGATTCAGGTCTGGACTTTGACTTGGCCATTCTAACACCTGGATATGTTTATTTGTGAACCATTCCATTGTAGATTTTGCTTTATGTTTTGGATCATTGTCTTGTTGGAAGACAAATCTCCGTCCCAGTCTCAGGTCTTTTGCAGACTCCATCAGGTTTTCTTCCAGAATGGTCCTGTATTTGGCTCCATCCATCTTCCCATCAATTTTAACCATCTTCCCTGTCCCTGCTGAAGAAAAGCAGGCCCAAACCATGATGCTGCCACCACCATGTTTGACAGTGGGGATGGTGTGTTCAGGGTGATGAGCTGTGTTGCTTTTACGCCAAACATAACGTTTTGCATTGTTGCCAAAAAGTTCGATTTTGGTTTCATCTGACCACAGCACCTTCTTCCACATGTTTGGTGTGTCTCCCAGGTGGCTTTTGGCAAACTTTAAACGACACTTTTTATGGATATCTTTAAGAAATGGCTTTCTTCTTGCCACTCTTCCATAAAGGCCAGATTTGTGCAGTATACGACTGATTGTTGTCCTATGGACAGAGTCTCCCACCTCAGCTGTAGATCTCTGCAGTTCATCCAGAGTGATCATGGGCCTCTTGGCTGCATCTCTGATCAGTCTTCTCATTGTATGAGCTGAAAGTTTAGAGGGACGGCCGGCCTCGTAGATTTGTAGTGGTCTGATACTCCTTCCATTTCAATATTATCGCTTGCACAGTGCTCCTTGGGATGTTTAAAGCTTGGGAAATCTTTTTGTATCCAAATCCGGCTTTAAACTTCTCCACAACAGTATCTCGGACCTGCCTGGTGTGTTCCTTGTTCTTCATGATGCTCTCTGCGCTTTACACGGAACTCTGAGACTATCACAGAGCAGGTGCATTTATACGGAGACTTGATTACACACAGCTGGATTCTATTTATCATCATTAGTCATTTAGGTCAACATTGGATCATTCAGACATCCTCACTGAACTTCTGGAGAGAGTTTGCTGCACTGAAAGTAAAGGGGCTGAATAATTTTGCACGCCCACTTTTTCAGTTTTTTATTTGTTAAAAAAGTTTGAAATAGCCAATGAATTTCGTTCCACTTCATAATTGGGACCCACTTGTTGTTGATTCTTCACAAAAAATTACAGTTTTATATCTTTATGTTTGAGGCCTGAAATGTGGGAAAAGGTCAAAACGTTCAAGGGGCCGAATACTGCGCGAAGGCACTGTGTATATATATATATATATATATATATATATATATATATATATATATATATATATATATATATATATATATATATATATATATATATATGATATCCTGCCTGAAGAGTCTTTACTACTTTTGTCTATGATGAGTGTGCATCTCCGTGAACCTCCCTTGGTTCTGGTGTCATCACTAGATGCAGCAGCAACTTTGAAATATTTATTTTGTAGACGATTTACATCTCTTTTGAGCAAATGTGATTCTTGAATAAGCGCCATGTCTATGTTCTTCCTTCTTAAATAGTCCAGGAATTTAGCTCGTTTGATCGGCCCGTTTAGCCCCCTGATGTTAACAGAAAGGATTCAAAGTTCAGCCATCTTCAAAATTTACACATACTGTATATATGTCTTGAGTACCCCTACAGTACTCACTGATACATTTGTAACAAAGGGTGAGCTGTTAGATCTAAACACAGTGTGGTACAAACACAAAACATTAAATAAATCCCCTAACCCTCCGAGACCACAGACCCCCTTCCCTCTCTGAAGGATACGTGGCCGCATCAAACGCAGCTCGCACAAAAACTCAGCTCAAAACTGCCCCCTGTCTAAAGTCACAGGTTAACTGAAACATGTCTAATGTTTTCCTATGTTAAACATGAACAATGTTACAAAAAAAAACTTAAAACTACAGTACAGGCCAAAAGTTTGGACACACCTTCTCATTCAATGTGTTTCTTTATTTTCATGACTATTTACATTGTAGATTCTCACCGAAGGCATCAAAACTATGAATGAACACATATGGAATTATGTACTTAACAAAAAAGTGTGAAATAACTGAAAACATGTCTTATATTTTAGATTCTTCAAAGTATCCACCCTTTGCTTTTTTTGACAGCACTGCAAACCCTTGGTGTTCTCTCAATGAGCTTCATGAGGTAGTCACCTGAAATGGTTTTCACTTCACAGGTGTGCTTTGTCAGGGTTAATTAGTGGAACTTTTTCCCTTATTAATAAAAAAGCAAAGGGTGGCTACTTTGAAGAATCTAAAATATAATATCAGTTATTTCACACCTTTTTGTTAAGTATATGTGTTCATTCATAGTTTTGATGCCTTCAGTGAGAATCTACAATGTAAATAGTCATGAAAATAAAAAGGAAATGCATTGAATGAGAAGGTGTGTCCAAACTTTTGGCCTGTACTGTAAGTCCCAACCATCTATTAAGTTCTGAAATAAACTGTATGAAAAACAAATCAGCCATGTAGGAGTAATAGACATAGATTATAAAATGCCGTCAAATCAAATGCTCATTATAACTCGGCTCCCAAGCTCATACATTCTAATTCAACCAGCTATTACGCTCTGAAATAGCCTATGTGGGTAACAAACCATGTAAGAGTAGTAAATATAGATTATAAGATAAGTGTTTATCATGTTCTTAGGCTGTGTAAATTGAGCAGTCCATGTCTGTCATGTTTTCAGCCTCATCAAACATTCCTTTAAAAGTCAGGTTACTAAACTTACATGCAGTGTCCACGGTTAAACTTGCAGTGTTCAAGATACGCTAATCCACAGTTGTAAGGTACACCCGCTCGCTTCCCGCACTGGAGGTCCCCACGCCGCCCTCCGGGCCCAATGACAGCTCCTGGTCCGGTCACGAAGCATCCAGCGCGGGTGTCACGTCTCTTTCCTTGATATCCAAATCCCGACAGAACTTGTCTGCTTCCTCGGGTGCAGTGAAAGTGAACGTTCTCCTCCGTGGTTTACTCTCAGAGTTACCGGATAAATGAGAAAGTTTGGGATGCCTTTAGCATGTATCTTACGCTGTACTCCTATAAATCCCTGGCAGTGAGTTGGACAGTGAGAGCGCTGTAGTGGAATGCAGCAGCGTTGCGTTGGAATCACGAATCGGGCCTTCCTGCTGTGCTTGTCTCGCCCCCTGAATAATTGCCTGACGGTCCTGGTATCTCAGACACCTGAGAATCAGCATGCGTGTTGCTGTCCCCTTCCCGTAGATTCTATGTGCCCTGTCAATTTCGATGGTAGTCCTGTTCCGTAAAGAGGGGATCCATTTTGGCAATTTTTTTGCAAAAATCCAACTGGGTCGTCTTTTTCGCTGCCCTCTTTATTATTTTATGTTGTTATTTATTCTGGATCTATCTTCCAGTTCAGCCAACTTTAACTCAAATTTCCTCTGGTCATCAATGCAGGCTTTCACCGTGTTTCTCATCTGTCTGCTGTCCTTCTGCGCCTCGTCTAGTCGCTTTATTAAATCTCTTGCTGTAGTTCCTTGCTTCTCCAGCTCTCTCCTAAAGTGTTGAAGCGAGGTCTCAATTTCTGCTAATGCTTCCTTCACTGCGAAGCCCACTTTGTTGTCTTTCCAGAACCCTGGCCATGGCCTCCTCCATACGTATGTCTGCGTTAGCATACGAAACCTTGCTAGCCGACGCCATGTTAGCAGAGTTGGCAGAATTCTTTGCCTGGGTAACCGGCAGCGGGGTCTGCTTTTTCGCTCCTCCAGGCATTTCACTAAGTTACTGTGGTGATAAACGAAACTGTTGACGTTGAGTAAAAAAGAATAGACCTGGTTTTTAAAGAAAATGCGGAGATGGGGCTAAGAGCTTCACTTGTTAAGAGTTGTGTTGCTTGGAATGAGTTTTACAGGTGATGTGAACTGTTTATGGTGACTGTTGGAAGTGCAGACTGTAGTTTGAGTTTTGCACATGTGGCTTCAGTTGTGCCCACTGTAATATATGTTTTTTTCGTTTTACTGTACCGCATAACTTGCTACGTTTACGCCTAGCTACTACCGCTTTAGTTTGATAACATGGGAAATGCGTTTTAGTCCGGAGCAGTAGAAATGGAGACTTTTTAAAATGATGAAGCAGATACCCATGTTTGCTTCCTGATTGGATTTTATCAGTCACAACGTGTCCTTTTCTGATTCATCACAACCTATCGATTGACCCTTTTCTGGAAGAAAATGACAATTACCGGCTTTGCTGACCTTGTTGTCTATGCTAGCAGCTGTTGTGTAGTTAAAATCTGCATTTTAGAATGCTACTACTGCTTACATGCGCCGGAGCCAAGCTATTTTTCGAGTGATTTGCAACAAGGTCTAGCCTGGAATTTGCCTACAATAACATCACATCCAATCAAAAAAGTAAGTAACTTGTCACAGTCATGCCTTAAACTCTTACCGAACAGATAATTTATATTTGAATGCATTTTGCAATCAAAATCAAAAGTTTTTTCAAACAATAACTTCTGTTTTCCTGGTAACACCCTGAGGGTTTCACTAATACCTGCAACAATCATTCATATCCCATTAGGTTTTTATGCAATGGAAACGTTGTTTACTGCTCCAGTAAAAAGGACGAACCTTAGATATGACTCGGCAATGGGAGATATTTCTAGCCCGCTTAGCTCATAGAACCCATGATTCAAATTCAGTGGGTGCGTTCCGAACTCCTAGTAGTTCCCTGCAAAGTGGACTGCACTGGGTATTCAGCCATGGTAAGTGAGATTCCAAGGGAGCAAAAATGCTCCGTTCAAAGGGAACTGTGAACTGGCAAGAACTGAACAACGGTTCATTAGTTCGCCGGAAGTTGACAAGCAAGATTAACCATCGGTCAATGCGCCTTGGTGGAATGACAACATGCATCTTTTAAATTAATAAAATCACATTTATTCACAAGTTATATACATTTCAATAGAATAACTTTTGTAATGGTATCAGTTTTGTTTCTATATTTTATTTCAGTAGTGTAACATTTCCACAGTAGCAGTAGGCCTGTAACAATTATTACATAATTGTCAATTTATTTTACACAATTGCAGATTCTTAGTTTAACCCCAATGAATTGCTAACATTAGCTTAAGTCTTAAGGTGTATGACTGGTATTTGTTGATTTTGTTTAGATATGCCAAATTGTAATTATATAAGTGATTGTTGGTTGGACTATATATTTGTATTAATATTTAAATTGTTATTTGTTGGCACTTGAGCCTATACACATTCATAGCAACAAAAATGACCCCTTGTCATACAGTTAGAAAATAAGTTTTATGATAATAAAGAGTTGTTTACTTCATAGGCTGCATACTGTTATTACATTATCTGGGTCCCATAAGAGTAACATAACCAAAAGATGTATGCTGGAATTAATTCAAAACTTTAATTGTTTAAAAAAGTAATGCATTTGACTGAAGGAGACAATTATATTGTTAATCGCAATTATTTCTGAGACAATTAATTGTACAGCAAAATTTTGAATTGTTACAGGTCTAAGTAGCAGCAACATATCCAAGGTGTTTACATTGCCAGAGTAATGCAAGGAGGAGTGATATCTGCGTTGGTGACATTGCTGGGTTTTCTGAATAGAGGGATTTTGACGAGGGAAGTTCCCTTAATGGACGTTCCCTAATATGAATAATCCATATTAGGAAGTAGGGAGTAGGGATTACTGTGCGTACACTGTGGAACGGAACACAGCTAATAACATTGTGTACGGTTGACAAACAGTAAAGTAAGTACAATTTGACAGTATGTTTAACAACAAGACAAGCTTGCTATCTATCCATGTAATTTCTCCCAAAATCAATATCAAGATTTTTAACAAACAAATGATAGGCAATATGTACTGTCGGCCGCAGCCTGAAGTACCAAGTTGAACAGCAAATGGGCTGTGATACAAAGTAAGTTCAGAGGGGCAATGGAACTTACTTCTGAACGGTGTTCAGATATCGAGGTACTCAAGGACAGTGTTGTAAATAAGACTGCCAATATTTTCCCCATTTAATGTTACGCATTAATTTAGAGTGGTAAACAGACAGTTTTACCAGAGCTACTGTCCTTTATCACGTTTAATTTCAACATGTAATAATATCTTCAACAAGTCACACGGTTTACAGGGGTTCCGCCTACAACCCAGATTAGTGTATAGCAATGATGCACTGACATGATATACTGGATTGGTATTGGTGCTTATGTTGTGTCTTGTCCACATTAAATCATGTTCCTTAGTCTGTCGTTATACTATTACTTACTTAAAGAAGAATGAACAGTTTCACACAGTGAAGTTTACGGACTTTAAACTGAAAGAGACAAAAAGAGAACTGGTATTGGCATAAAGCCTGAGTTTGTGTATCAGAAGAGAGAAAATAGGGATCTGCATCCCTTATATCAAATAAAAAATAAATCACCCTATGTGAGAGTGTTGTGTGTATTGTGTATGAGTGTTGCTAAGCCAGTGAATCAGAGCCATTCCACATGAGAGCCATTTAACAAGACTTCATGGCTGAGTGAGAAATACTCACAGGGTGTGTAAGCTGCGGGGTGTGTGGGAGTGACCAAGAGAAAGGAGTGCAGATGGTTTAGAAGTTCTTTCTTAGTTCAGACTGACAGAGGGAATGGCTGTGATTTGATAATCAGTGGCAGAGTTTGGGCTTTTATTTCGACAGCATACAGAGCTTCGGCTCTTGTCACTGTTCATCCCAAAGATGTGAAACTCCACAGCCTTTTATTGACTTTGCAGAGCTAAGTCAGATTTTCCAAAGTGCTGGCATCTTTTTCCTCCTCAGTTTTAATGGTGAAGACATGCTGTTGCATGTTTGAGCCAACAAACTGACTTGGCACGTGGCACATTTGGAGAGTTCAGAGCCAGGACAGTATCTGCTCCAAGGTTCTGACTGGCCTGGCTACATGGAGCATTAATTCATGGAATTTCTGACTTTCTGGGAAATGTAGGCCTAGATGTCATGTAAACATGTGTAAACCAGGACAAGAGTTTTTTTTTTTACACTGTAAATGCTATAGATGAAGGGGTTAGTAGGTTTCTCTCACTAGTCATTTAGTATATTGTAACACCAAATCTAGACTGTGGGGAATGTCATCTATTGTACTGCATTCCACCTCCAAATTGATTGCCATATACTTTGGAGACTGGCTGCTTAGGCAAGTCTGACAACTATTCTGCAGAATATAAAGTGAGTGGATAGATTTCCTGCTATCAGAGAGAACAACTCTGACATGTAAAATGCATTGAAACCAACACCAGGCGACATCAAATGCTAAATATTATTAGCCTACTGCTGTGCTTTTGTACTGAAGCAAGTTTTAGCATGTTTTTCTGGTTTGAACTGGGCTTCATACTACTTACTGGATTCAATTGTGACAGTTGTATGGACTGGCGTTGTTTGTAAAGTCTGCAGGGATGAGACTGAAAAGGTGGAGCTAATTAAGAATAATGAACTGTAATAAATAATAAATAAGACAAAGATCAGGTAACGAGAGGAGTTACTTACAACTCCTGTGGTCAAAGCAAAATCTGTCTGGCACAACACGATATCCAGCTCTTTACACTGCATACCAAGCAAAAAGAAATAGAATAATTAACTGTGGGGGTTGTCCTGTTACCAGTTGTCTCAGATACTGCCTGATATCATGTCCCTCATCACAACAGAACTTTTTCTGTACAATTCAACAGTCTTTAGGCAAACAAATCATATACAGTTCCCATAAGGCTTACTTATTTGCTTGTTTTTGAGCCTTCCACTATACGTGATCAGCAGATTGAACATGCTCCGTTGCCATGGAACTGTAGATGTTAGGAATGTAACAATACCAAAAACCCATGGTACATTAAAATCACGATACAATATTTATCATTACTGATTTGTGGAGCTCGCTGTTACTATAGAAATGTTTACCCCACTTGCAAAAAGCTATAGTGAGCCACTAACATTGACGTCTATGAAAATTTCTGTATAGTCTTATACCTTTTGCCTTATTTGCTGTTTCAAAAAAATGATTTTGCGCCAAATCAAATGTTTTATGGTCACGATTAATCTTGTAACTGGTTGGCTTGGTTCCAGGCTTAAAACTCTTTATATAAGCATTTAATGAAATGTTAATGGAAATATTGAATGATGAAAATCACTTCCGGAACCAGAGCTGTTCAAAAAGTGGGCGGTCACTGTTCTATAGCAGCATAACATAAGCTGGTTCAGGGCACACCTATTAAGTTTACTCATCCAGATGAAAAGACCTACCGCAATTAAAATACATTGATATATATAAATATATAAATATATATATATATATATATAGATAGATAGATAGATAAGATAGATAGATAGATAGATAGATAGATAGATAGATAGATAGATAGATATTTAAAATGTAAATTCTATTTACAAATAATTAACAAATTCCGATATCCTCGCAAGTAATTTTGTTGTTTCTGGTATTAACAGACCAATTAGAGTTCTTGGTGACGTTTTTTATGTCCTTCATCTGGCAAATTTCAACTTGGACACTGGAAATGTCAAAATCTAACAGGCAGGTTTCCATAAACATCCATATATGTGATCCTTCAGTGACTTCATTCAGACATTTTCCCTTCAACATTTGGAGTTTTCAGTTGCTCTTGCAGCTGATTCAGATTTCTGTGTGCTCACTATGAATGATCTGAGGCTCCTAATCATTATGTACATGTGTGCTGTGTTTGTTTTTACTGTCATGGAAGTGGTGAATATATAAACACAGGGGCCATGGTGGGAACTTTGCAGTTAGCTCATGTTAACATGTACACACAGGGGACCAATGATTTTCACATCAACTACCCATAAATTACCTTCAGCACCACTATCGCAACACACTGTGAAATTAGACAGTGTGTGCGTGTGTGTGTGTGTGTGTGCGTGCGTGTCTGTGTGTGTGAGAGAGAGAGAGAGAGAAAGAATGAGTGTAAAGTATAATTGTCTGTTCAGACATTTTCTTTCCACAAAAACAGGAAAGCTGGTCAGCATGGACTCAACTATGCATGTACACACACACACACATGCACACACTGTCTAATTTCACAGTGAGTTGCGATAGTGGTGCTGAAGGTAATTTATGGGTAGTTAATGTGAACCGTACTGTCCTGCTGTGTACATGTTAACATTAAGTCTCTACCTAGCAAAAAAACCCCCCACACACACACACACACACACACACACAAAAACACACACACATATAACACACACACACACACACACACACACACACACACACACACACACACACACACACACACACAAGTTGAGTTGGACAGCACCTTTATCACATGTAACTTCACTGCTCTCAGTTTTGAAATTTAGACAGCAGATCTTTGGGCATTTCCTCTATAAGGGTGTGTGGAATATAACACATAAAACTAACTGCATTATAAGTATATGTAAAATTGCTGCCTTTAGCAGTGGTTGGATATGATAAAATCTGAAAATATTGACATCATTACAAATCGGAGTAGATTTCAACATGTTAGTGCACTGCCTTGGATTTCTTCATCTTAAAAGGAATAGACAGGAGGAATGCAAAATCCACATCTATTATACTCATTTTATAGGTTTTTTTTACTTGCATTTTGTGTTTCTACTAAAACCATAGACTTTATAAAATATGGTCATAGTCTTCGTGACATCACCCCTGAGGCTTTCTGAAGAGCCGGCCGACACCATCTTGGCAGTGCCTGACCTCACCTAACTCCATGCTAATCCAAATATGGGCAAAGAGGTTGAGCGTAGATGGAGCTGGGGTGGGCTGAATAAAGGTGCACTCTCTGGTTGCCTTCTGTGATGACAGCCACCTGTCACTCAAAGCAGCACAACCTTAATTATGCAGAACTTTAAGCCTGAATATAATTTAAACGGCTGAGTTATAAAAAAGAAAATTCCCCACTGTACAGTTCAATTCAATTTTATTCATAGTATCATTTCATAACAAGAGTTATCTCAAGACACTTTACAGATAGAGTAGGTCTAGACCACACTCTATAATTTACAAAGACCCAAAAATTCCAGTAATTCCCCTAAGAGCAAGCATTCAGAACTAGACTGTCGTGAAGGGGAAACTTAGATATAGATTTTTTTGTACCAGGCTGTTAACCTTTTTTGTTTCTGCTGTAAAGTTGTGCAGGTTGTTCATTTTAACATAGGGGTCTATGGAAATTGACTCCCTTTTGGAGCCAGCCTCAAGTGGCCTTTCGGTGAACTGCAGTTTCTGGCACTTCTGTGTTGGCTTCATTTTCAGCAGCACCGCAGGTTGGCGCTTGACTAGAACACAAAGTTCATTTTATTTTTCTCATACTTTCCATGGCTGCTGTACCTGTATTCACCCTATGCCTGAGACGCTCTGTTGGATGGTCTGTCTCTTGAGCCCAGCTTCCGAAAAAGCCCAGTCTGCTCTGATTGGTCAGCGCTACCCTGCTCCACTCTTGCCGTCGCTTATTACTGCCAGATAGAATGAAGGTTTAAGGCACTTTTGCATTTGCTTTAATTTTCAGCTTTGTCCGTTATTTTTTACAGTTTATGTGTAGGATGGCCGATATAACCCGCCATTCCTCATGTGTCAAGTAGCTAGCTCTCTGCTGTAATCACTGTCCAGCAGAGAGCCATGGAATAGCAGATGAAAGAGCTTACGATTCGCAATACTAGCAACTTAAAGTAGCAATTTTTCTAAGATTTTTTAGAAATGGTTGATTTACAGTAAAAAAATCTATTTGAGTTGTGCTGAGAATGTATCAGTCTGGAGAATTGTATTTATGGTCCAGAGTCTTATATTAGTATCTAGATATATTAGTTTCAAGTTTCCAGAATTGTGTGCCTAGAAGTCTTGTGTGTATACAAAACTGTAATAACAAATTTTTCCACAGTCATGCCAGACACCCAGTTTGTATGCTGCAAATATATAAATATTGCAATACTTTCTTTAGTGGGGCATAGCCTCAATCACTATTGTGCAGTGGTGGCTGGTGATAATTATTTTTGGGGCGTGCGTTTTTTCTTTTGGTGGGGGGCAAATAAATACAAAGCAGTACTTTGAAACTGGGCAAAACAACCAGCACTAATTTATTTAAACAACTATGTATTTTGTATTTAAGAAGAGCAAGACAATATGATACAAGATTCAAGTTACAAACATAAGAAGATAGTGACTCTGACTGAGTTTTTTTAACTATATCCTCCCACCCACTACCAAAAAGCATGTTAACTACTTGAACATACATTTTGCTCTCCTTTCCTTCTGGCCAGCACATTTCTCAATTACTCTCTGGTAAAAGTTAGTCATCTCAGTAACAAGTCTATTTTCCATGGACAGCATGGCCAGTGCATTCAGCCTCTCCTAGGTCATGGTGTTTCTGAGAAACGTTTTTATTCTTTCAAGGTTGAGAAGCACCTCTGGTGTCCCAGGATAATAATAATAATAATCAAAGTCGCTTCACAGGGTTGGTATAGATAAATACAGACAAACAAACAAAGCAAAAAACAAGATTTCAGGCACAGATGAAAAGGGAAAGGGCATGGGACTAGGGATAGGCAGTGGTGAAGAGATGGGTCTTGAGGCAAGACTGGAAGATGGTGAGGGACTCAGAGGTGCGGATCTCTTGGGGGTGGGAGTTCCAGAGCCTGGGAGCTGCCCTGGAGAATGCTCTGTCCCCAAAACTGCGGAGGTTGGACTTTTGGATACAGAGGAGACTGGCTGAGGTGGATCTGAGGGACCGTGAGGGTTGGAGGAATTCTGTTTTATCACTGTTGAGTTTGTGGAAGTTGTGTTGCATCCAGGTTTTAATAGCTGACAGACAGGAGTTGATGTGG
Source organism: Perca fluviatilis (assembly GCF_010015445.1). Lineage (NCBI taxonomy): Eukaryota > Metazoa > Chordata > Actinopteri > Perciformes > Percidae > Perca > Perca fluviatilis. Next base: position 29,929,018 of record NC_053130.1, on the reverse strand, counting down.
GAGAGGGGAGGATTGTGGGGGGATTTGGTGCTGAGGTAGCATCGGCGTAACAGTAGAAGTCCAGGTTGTAGTGGTGGAGTATCTGACCAAGAGGGAGGATGTAGATAATGAAGAGGAGGGGGCCGAGTACGGAGCCTCGGGGAACACCTTGAGTGGCTGTGGCTGTGGCAGAGGTGTGGTTATGGAGAGAGATCAAGTGGGATCTGTTGGAAAGGTAGTAGCGGAGCCAGCTGAGTGCAGTACCTTCGATACCGAGGTCTTTGAGTCTGGTGAGCAGGATGTTATGTCTCACGGTATCGAAGGCTGCCTTCAGGTCGAGAAGGATAAGGATGTTGAGGGAACCGGTGTCAGCAGAGGTGAGGAGGTCGTTGAGGACTTTGAGGAGAGTGGTTTCTGTGCTGTGGAGGGGGCGAAAACCAAATTGGTTATTGGCATGAAGATGGGTTTGTAGTTGTGAGGCGACTATAAGTTTGAGGGTTTTAGACAGAAAGGGGAGGTTGGATATTGGGCGGTAGAGGATGGTGTCACAGACCTATAGAGATAATAAAAAAAGAATATATATATATATATATATATATATATATATATAATATATTATTCTGGACTGAGCGCCCGGCGCCTCTTTGTTGGCTGAGAACCACTGCTTTGCTAACCAATGGAATGGAGAGAGTTTCTGCAAAGGACAAAGATAATTTATTATAATATTGTTAAAAGAGAAAGAGAGTTAATAATGAAAGAGAAAGAAAATAATGATCATATTACAGGAATACAGTTACCTGATCTTTTCCTCATTCACCAATATCTTCCTAAGTTTTCTCTTAAATATGTTCGTAAGAAAGTCCCTAAGAAAAGTCTACGTCGGATTCATGACGTGTTCTTAAACAGCAGAATTGTTCACACCTGTGTTCTTAGGATTGATGAATCCCACGTCTTCGTAAGACGTTGTTCCTAATTAGCATAAGATAACGCCCCGCAAATTCCCATATAAGGACATGACGCTTCCTGTGCACCTCCTGGGAAGCGGGAGACGGCATTAGAGATGGTTGTCGGAGTCGCGGTGGAGGAAGTACTGAATCTCAAGTAAAAGTACAAATAATAAGAGACATATTTACTTTAGTAAAAGTATAAGGTGTCCACTACCACAAACAAGGCCTGGCTTTTAAAAGAAGTTTCTATCCTAACCAGCATAAAACGGAAATGTGTTGTTAGAATTGGAATGTGGTTGCTTTTATTCATGGATGTATTTTAAGACGGTTTTATTTTCTTTAACCATGCAAGTAAGCAAATAAAGTGTGTGAAGCAGCGGACATGGGGAGATGTGAAGAGGTCTGGCCAAATAAATAAGATATGAACGCGTCTTACGCAGCCTGGCGGAGTAAACAACGCTGTGGAGAGAAATAGATGGCAACTATGATTTAAAAACAGGAATAATAAAAAACAAACATTTTAATATTCACTTTTACCGGAGGCTCTATTACCGAGGGTCAGCGGCGCTGCGCCCGGGCTCTGGAGCACCGGAGCCGGCTTGGATCGGCGGTGCCCCATATATACAATATCTATGGCAACCAAACTTCACTGGTGAGACAAACGTGTGACGGTCAGGAAGACGTTTTGGCAGGGGAAAAACTGATCAGAAAATGTAACGGAACGTTGTAGAAATGTAGTGGAGTAGAAAGTATAGATAATTGCTGCAAAATGTAACAAAGTAAAAGTCAAAAGTTTAATTGTCAGTTTATGCTGATGTAAATTGCAGTGTTAGTGTTTTTTTGCATATTATGATTTTTTTTTCAACAAATTATCAGAAATACATTACAATACAATACTATCATTGTAAACGACTGTAGAATTAAATAAAATGCAATAACCAATTATTTGGAGCAAATTTTCATCACTCAAATGTGCGTAAGAGTGCTCTTGAGTATTCGTAGATTTTGTTCTTAGCCAAGTTAAGAAAACATTAGTGAATGTCAGAATCTTCGTAAAAAGTGCGTAAGTGGGTTTAATAACACATTTCTTCGTAAGAACGGTTGGTGAATGAGGCCCAATGTTCTTCTGGAGCTTGACATAGAGAAAGTCTACATGTGGCATGATGTGGTGATAAAGTTCCAGAAAGAACTTAATATCCTGATCCTTCAGTACTATGGCCAAGGGCTCCTGCTTCTCTAACAGTATTGGGGTCAAAGTCACCTGAGTCTTGTATGCTCTCAAAACAGCGAATGAGATCTTCTATGTGCTCAAAAACAGTATTGATAGTGCAGTAGCAATGGACTGCACTAGCTGTCTGCAGAGGGATGAACTCAGATCTTTCCTGCACGTTGTTTTTGTCAGCTCCACAAAATGTCACACAGTCTATTATCCTGGACAGTATGTGTTGATTTTTTTGTCACCTCTTCATTGTAGCCTTCATCTAGCTGTTCAACAATGCTAACTCTGCCAAAAAACGTTAGCTTCATGCTATTATCAAGATGGCTACTTTCATGACGTTTGCATTTTTCAGAGATGTTTTAGGTTGACTCTTACCCCCCGTTGTTGTCCACAAAACCTCAGTGCCGACACTTTGAAATAAAAGACAAGGAAAGCAAAAAAAGGCATTGCTAACATCACATCCAGCCAGCCAACTCCGTTTCGCATAACAACAGCAAGTGTAGCTTTGTCCTCAGTCACTGGCCTCAGCCTGCTGCTGGATTTGTAAATCGGGTTGGTCCGGTACGAAATCCTTTATCCTCTTTTTTTCACCTGCTTGCCGAAAGTTTAAGGACTTACATAGACAAACATTTGTCTGGTGTCCATGCCCATGAAACTGCATGAAACATAGAAAATAGTTAAACGATTAAAGCCAGTTTTTATTAAATGCTGAGGCTCTACCAGCCGGCACATCGTATGAGTACACTATTTTTTATTTTTTTTTATTTTACTTTTATTTTTATATCATTTTTGTATACATTTAATTTCTGGAATTTGATGGGGGCGGTGCCCTAGCGCCCTCTATTGACAAGCCGGTTATTACGTTATAGGTTTAAAAGTCTTAGCCTGTAATGTTAGCTATTCCTTAACAAAACATTCAATTGTTTGCTAGCTAACTGAAAAGTAAATTAGTTAGCCTGTAGCTATTCCTTAACAAAACATTTAATTGTTTGCTAGCTAACAAGTCAGTTAGCCTGTAGCTAATGTTACTCCTTGACAAAATATTTCATTGTTTGCTAGCTAATAAGTCAGTTAGTTAGCCTGTAACTAATGTTACTCCTTGACAAAATATTTCAATCTTTGCTAGCTAGCTGGTGTGGCTGTGGCTCAGGTGGTAAGAGCTGTCGCCTACCAATTGGAAGGTTGGCGGGTCAATCCCTGGCCCTGCAGTGTCCTTGGGCAAGACACTGAACCCCAAATTGCTCCATATGCTGCGCCATTGGTGTGTAAATGTGTGTGAATGTTTATTTGATAAGATGTGTGTGTGTATATATGTATGTGTGTGTGTGTGTGTGTGTGTATGTATGTGTATATATATATATATAAATAAATATATAGTCGTTTGGATTAAACGAAGCTTCGATGCAAAATAACGTTTTGATTTAGATCAATATAGTATCTCTTTAAAGCTTTAGTGCATAACTTTTTGATATTATTGAACGTTGGTTCCATTGCCAAATGAGTTGCTACAAAGCTAATTAAGACTATCAGCTCCACACAACTCTCTCTGTATTTCTCAGTACGGCTATGTTTAGAAGATTGTGTCGTCCGGTGAATTACTCCTTCTGAAGAGTCCATCATGTTTTTTTAATCCTCCGTGTCATCTTTGGCTACTAGCAAATGCGTGGAGGAGGGGTGGGGGTGCGTGCGCAATCACAGAAGGCTTGTATCATGTGGACGCACCGACAGTGTTGTTGTCATTATTTAGAATTCCTCACGGGGGCGACAGAAACTACATACTATATCTTTAAAGCAACACTAGATAACTTTTCCCGCTTCGGCCCCCCTAAGGGTTGGAATTGTCCATTACATTACATTGTCCGGTTCATTCAAACTACAGATCCGCTATTAGATCTGGCAACTTGCATAATGTAATGTAATGGACCATTCCACTTCCAACCTGTAGGGGGACCGAAGCGGGAAAAGTTCTCTAGTGTTGCTTTAACTTCACCTTTTCCAGTCCAAACAGTTAAAGCTAGAAGTTTAGAAGTTTCAGTCCTCAATGGTAATGATTATATAGCGATTTGAAGATCATAGTTTTTAATATCCTAAAAAAATATTTAGCTATATGGATGGGAAGAGTTTGAAGTAAGTACAGAAATATAGATAGATAGATAGATAGATAGATAGAAATACTTTATTAATCCCGAAGGAAATTAAGGTGTCCAATAACTTATACACATACACACACATAGGCACACAGACATATGACATCCAGGTACAGTTACAGTAAAATTAGATTGTAGCAAAACAATGCAGAAAGGTGCAATGGTAACGTAGTAGTAGTACAACAGTCTACACAATATATCAAAAATGGAATAATCATTACTTAACTATACATAAACTAATGAAAAACTTGAAGAAGAATTCAGGTTAAAGTTGAAAAATGTCCATACAGACAAAACGAACAGGATGGTGTATTGACCATACAGGCATGCTAGTAAAATCAAATGGGCAGGTGGCTAATATAGCCAGTAAGGGTGGCCAACAGTGGTAATCAGTCCAGTCCAGGGTAGTCCAGGGTAGTTTATATGTATGCATAAAGGCGCCTGGATGAAGGCATGGTACAAAGGACATTGTGCAGAGCAGACTTAAACACAAAGTCAATCACACTCCTCCCCTTCTGTGTAGCATTGAAGAGCTTAATGGCCCTAGGGACAAATGACCTACACAGCCTGTCTGTTTTGCAAGACAGAGACAGGAGCCTACCACTGAACATTAGTGGTGTCAACAATAATCGATTTGGCGATACATTGCAATGCGGGGCATGCACGATTCAGCATCGATGCGGCAAAGTGCCATAATCGATTATGTCACTGTTTATTTTCTGGCCTTGAGTGGACAATAAAGTTGTAAAGTTTCAATTACTTCTGTATCAAAGATACAGGAGAGTGATAATACACACATAGCAGCCAATAAAATCTGTTGTTCAATATCCTCTCAAGGATCACTGTCCCGTTGAAGGGACACTGCGTCGCTGTAACCTCGATAAAACTTCCACTCATGAGCGTTTTTATAACTTTAAAGCATTAAATCTTCCAAATATACACACCAATTGAAAGCTTAGCCTATAAAACAATTCAGCCATAATCTGCGCAGCTGTCAAGAGTGCATCCATACCTGTTTTCGTTGTCCTTTCAGCAACAAAGTGGTATGTTGCCTAAAACTTGATTTTCATAAATCCCCAAGAGTCCAAGGAAATGTAATATCCAAGCTTTATATTCCAAAACAATCTGTTCGCCTCACAATGTTGAAGTTTCTGGCCGAACAATTTTCCATTTCCGCACTTGTTATTGCCGCTAGCTTCTCTGCCCAGTTTGCTACATGCTCAAAGTGGGCGTCATCGAATTCCCTAGCTTCTAAGCTTTTGATAGACACCTCATATGAGCCAATCCGTTCAGGTTTGCCTCTGATATGGCCAATGAAAGCGGACAAGCCGATGACAGCAAAACGGACAGACATTTCTGTAGAAAAATCAATTTTTGAGTCTTTTGGCATCTGGATTTTTTCTATAATAACCTGAGACATGTTGCTATGGCCTGGGTGTATCTGTATATCACCAGATGTGTTTACAGTATTTTAGTTTGATCATTTTACAGATGTATGACTTGGACGGAAATAAAAAACCTCCATTCTAGCCTCTGTAACTCTGTGTCAGTAAGGCCTAGAATCACCCTGACACTTTTAACAAAATAATTGAGAGTGTTTCCTTTCCAATGATGTCAGACACACCCCAGAGTGTCAAAGTATGTGGGAGCTGTACCACTTTTAATTTGGGTATGTCGTTTAGACCAAAAAGCAGGAAATTTCAGCGCCAATGCACACCCCTACTGAACATGCTCTTCTGCTTGGAGAAAGTGGTGTGCAGGGGGTGGCAGTCATTTACCATTATAGAGAGCAGTCTGTTCAGGGTCCTCTTATCTGCAACTGATGTCAGTGACTCCACTTCCATGCCCACCACAGAGCCAGCTTTTCTCACCAGCCTGTCGTCCAGCATCCCTCTTCCTAGGGCTGCCTCCCCAACATACCACAGCATAGAAAAGGATACTGGCCATGACAGACTGGTAGAACATATGCAGGAGTTTACTGCAGACATTAAAGGACCCCAGCTTCCTAAGGAAATAGAGACTGCTCTGCCCCTTCTTGTAAAGTGCATCAGTATTGGCAGACCAGTCCAGTTTATTGTCAAGATGTAACCCCAGGTACTTGTAGTCACCATCCCACAAAGTCCTCCACATGGCTTCTGTACTCCCCCTCCTGTCCATCCTTGATACACCCCACAATTGCAGTGTCGTCAGAGAACTTCTGCATATGGTAGGGTGACCAGACATCCTCTTTTGGCCGGACATGTCCACTTTTTACCTACTGTCCGGGGCGTCCGGGGGGGTTTTATAAATTCATGAAAATATCTGGTTTTCACTGTTTTTCATGGGACCATTAAGCGTGTACTTAAATTGACTGGCGCTTTGCACACAATACTACGGTACTTTGTTGTGTGACGTAATTCCCGAGAGGCTGCTTTGTGAGCGGCTCTGCGACGCGCACATACAGGGACCAGAGCAGACAGCGGAGCAGCATTGCACACAAAATGCCGAAGCGTTTACTGCTAAAGATGTCCCACCGTGGTCAGAAAACACAGGGGAGACACTTTGTTTGTCTCTCACTGTGACTCTAGAGTCATACTCGCTCGCCGTCACTACTCACTCTGAAGATAATCACCGTCACTCTCTTACTTCTCCCTCGCTCTATTATATCACCCACTCCCCACACACACACACATGCCAGCCCGACGCACACACCAGCACATGCAAGTATAAACATCAGGCCACTAAGTAGGCTATGGCGAAAGCTCTGTGTGGAGCCCCCGCAGAACCATGAAACAAGACTAGTGCAGCTTCAAAGTTGAACTGCAAAAAAAATGTCCCACGTACCGTCAGTCTCAGATGTCAGTCCACAGTCTCAGATGTGAGGTCCCCCAGTCTAACAAACTGGGGCCGTTCAGTGAGGTAATCTGTGATCCAGGTCACCAGGCTTGGGTCCACTCTCATCTGCAGTAGTTTGTCTCAGCAGGAGTAAGGTAGTACATTCATCTTTTTACAGTTCACCCACCCACTCATTGATTACTGTAGGCAACTGCAACCGTCTGTTTAAATGATTTTAAACCCTTTACAGTAAACAAAGGTTAAACTGTAGACATTTGATTTAACCCACATACGTAATGTAGTGAGTTTCCAAATAAAAAGGTAAATTGGACAAAGGCTGGCCAACTATTTTGGAGGAATGTTGTTCCAGCTCTGTTGGTTTCTTACTGTGTGTGTGTGTGTGTGTGTGTGTGGGGCTGCGACATATGTTCAATATGTAATATATTGTATAATATGTAATAAATCCAAAAATGACCCCAATGCCTCATCAGATATTAAGGAAACATGCTAAGTACATATATGTATATATGTATATATATATATATATATATATATAATGACACGAGGCATATCTTTACATGTATGATGTCACTGTTAATTCATAGGAGCATGCAACCAATCAGAATCGAGTATTCACACAGACCTGGTACAAACATCAGTATTTCAGTGCAGACAGACCACTGTGCTGCTCTGGAAGTTGTTAGAAGTCTATGAGAGTGTCATGGACAAACAATTCCCTCCATGCTGCCTAATACCTCCATACTGTAATCCAGTTTGTTCTGTGTGCTGTTACCTGGACGTGCAGACACTCACTGGGATAAAGACAGTTTGAGACATGAAAAGACAGTGTTGAAATGAGATGGTATCTCGCCAGGTTGGGGTATAAACAAAGATTAAAGCTGTTTGTGTTGCATGTGTGAACATGTCTAAATAAGATTCAAGGCCACAGTGCGGAGGTGTCAGCAGGACTGCTCTGTCTGCTGGCTGGAGTTTGGCATTTGTTTGTAACTTGATCCGTTTGTCACTTCATTCATTACAGTAACATTTCATAATGGAATATGAAGATCCTATTTGTGTTTGTTTTGGAAACTTTCTTAGGACTGGGTAAAACAGGTAAAAATCAACAACAGACAATTAAATATGAAAATGAATATTTGATTGTGAAAAAAAACAGCAATACCTGCTGTCTGACTTGCACGTTCTCGTCAAATTACAAACCAGGAGGTTCCCGCTCTGGAGAGAGAGAGAGGTCTACGGTCTTTAAGTTTTCAAGGTCCAAAATGTAATATATTTACTGTAATAAATCTAAAAATGACCCCAATGCGTTATCAGATATTAAGGAAACATGCTAAGTTTTGGCCTGTGTGTTGTTATCACCTGTCCAGTTTGACAGCCAGGCCGGGTTGCCAGATATACCTGTAAAAGCGTAAACCCAGGGCGCTACAGCTGTAAAGTTAGTACAGCCATGAAAGCAGCAAACAAACGAACAGGATCAACAGAGATAGATTCTACCACGTAAAAAAACAACATGTTTCTAACAGTTGCGCGACCAGAGACGTAACAAACCCGGGTAAATATTGGAGACGTACAGTATTTGAAAGATGGAGACAGCATTGAGCCCAAAAGGACGTTGAGTTCGCTAAGTTCCTCCTGAACAAGTAGAAAAGCATTAGCTTCAGGCTAATTTATCCCGGCTACAAGGGATGGGCATTTTATGTAATTTCAACAATTTGTTTACTCAAATTGAATTATATAGTACTCGAGTTGGTTACTCGCAAAAACAATTGAGACACAGCCAGTAAGGTAATTCTGACTGGTCCTGGCTAACCATGCTAACCCTGCTAACTGCTAAAGTTACCGGAGGAAAAGGCAGCGGGCCACGGCTGTTTACAACATGTAGCCTGTTCAGCAGCCATAGCTGATAACGGTGAGTTATTTTAAGCCAAGAGAGGGAGGCTGTAAATTGGGAAGAGAGGACCGTGAGTTTGCAGTTTGTTTAGCAATTGTTGCCGTAATTCTAAGCCAATAAAGTGTGTTCAGTTGGAGAGGACGGCAAGGTAATGTTATTTTTAGCGGTTCTCACCGTAATTCTAAGCTGAGAAAGTGTGTCTGTCCGTCAAGTGGAGAGGACGGCGAGGTTGTTGTGTTTTTAGCGGTTCCTACCATAATTCTAAGCCTAGGAAGTGTGTCTGTCTGTCAGGTGGAGAGGACAGCACGGGCTTTTATGTCTGTCAAAATATCCAGCATCTAACGTTAGCTACTTCGCTGTGCTGTGAAGTAATGTCTGGCTATGTGAGACAAGCGTCTAGCAACATTGTTGTGGATGCTGTGGTCTCAGCCTGGCAACCTCCGTGAACTTCAAGTCTGGGGAGGAGGGTGCGGGGGAGACGACTCTCTCCAGTGTTTTGAATTTGTGCTGCAGTAACTATTTCAAACACTAGCTGTCAGTATTACATATTGCTCCTTTAAATTCAACAAGGAATTTGTTGTATTTTAGCAGAATACTGAAAGCGGCAGAACGGAGTACACTTTAATATGTTATTTATGTTTTTTTTGGGGGGGTGGAATTTCAGCCTTTAATGGAAAGAACAGATATATATGAAAGGGGAGAGAGAGGGATGACATGCAGGAAATCGTCTCAGGTCGCACTCGAACCCTGTGTAGCTGAAGCTGGAAAGTGTATATTTGTTTTCATGACAACGCCGAAAATTAATATAAGCAATCCGTATGATTGCTGGGTAGTTTCAGTTTTATACATTATTATAAAACATTGTTAACTGAATTTCGGGTTCTTTATGAGTTAAGTTGAGTTGTATTTTGTCTTTTGGTATATTCAGTACGAACGACTTTTATTTTGGTAAGCTACAAGATACAGGACCGGATGTTTTGGTGACGGGCGCGAACGGAGGAGAGAAAGGCGAACGTGAATAGCGAACTTTTAGCTCCTGATTTGTTTTATTCTACTGCTGGTCTACCAGGCAAACACGTTTTCACGGTATTCCATCATACTTCTTAAAGGAATAAAGGTGAATATGGACATCAGTATGAAGTGTGGACTCCTTCATGACCTTCTGCTTCGAGGTATACACCTCCATATATGTGCACCTGCTCTACCAACTGAGCTAACCCGGCCACGCATATCATATATTTTCCTTATATCGGCAGCCCAATGAGTGTGTGTGTATTAATTGCACAAAAGGGTAATGTGGCTTCCTGTTAATAGTTAACTGAATGTAAACACACATACAGTGACTAATGCTTAGACATTAATGAGTGGGCAGTCGACATCTTTTACAGTTTCAGCCTCTGATTAGATCTGATGCCTTTATTAAGATAAACACATGTCAACACAAGTCAATAAACGTGATAAAATGAAAATGCTTGTTTACTGAAAAAGCTCTAATTATTAACTGATTAAGTGATTTGATGAAAATGCATGTGAATTGATAGTGACTTGGTCTATGTGATTATGATTAAAAAAGAAAAAAAAGTCAAAATTTTTTGATATTTTGTATTTAGCATTTAATCGAAAAAATCTGTTTGTTTTTAAGGTGAGCCCCACAGAAGACTGGATATGACAAAACTAAGATATAAAAATAATAAAAGATAATACAAATTGTGTAGTTAAAGAGCTACTTTGCCGATTTCACTCCAGCTCATCTTTGTGTGGGTAGTGTGTTTAGATGAATGTTGGTGCCTTCTCTCTGTGGCACCAGTGCATAAAGCTGGTCTGCCGAGGTCTGCGCTCATCCAGTGGATCTTAGCTGAAATATCTCTTTAATTGATAATCCACCAGACTGTCTGAGTTACCATAATACACACCTTTTAAAGGTGTGTATTATTATCATAATTCATCACACCTTTTAAATCAATTATGCAATGTGTAAAAAATTCTTTTAGTTTTGTATATATAAATCCTGGACCTGTGTGACACTGCAGTGGACACCAGCTGATGACTTTGGGCATTTCAGCTGCAGCCTTTTTAACTTAAGTATGTTTGATCCTCCCTACTAACATTCTTTTGTCAGTTTTCTGTCATGACAAATCTTCTTCTTTAACTTTTCATTTTTCCTAGAAACCAGATAAAGGCAAACACATCATCTGACAATGATTTCAATGTCCCTTTGTAAGTCTCTGCTGTCTGTGTTAGAACTGAGAGGAAACTTGTTTCATGTATACCAGGGAGGGAGTAGAGGCCCAACCCACCAAGAACAGCAAAAACGGCAGAAGAGAGGGAACCACACTCACTCATGACACCAGGGGTTGATTTATAGACTGTGTATAAGTGAAGCCAAAACATCTGGATCGCCCCCTGGTGGCTGGCTGCATATAGGAAATTAATCCCGCCCCCTTTATGTTAGCGGATGGGACATGGACCAAACTAAAAAAATCAAAGTACGCCACAAATAAATGTTTCCCAAATATGGTTTCTTTCATTATAGGTAGTTCTATCACATTTGTTAAGTGTTAATTTTCGTGGTCAGTTTGGGTTTTATTAGTTATTTGATGCTATAAAAATGGGGTAAACATCATGATTGACAGCTGTGACTGACTCACGATTGGTCAGGGAGGTGTATGGGCTGGACTTAGATACCACGGCTCCACCACCCAATCACTACTGTCCACACTCTGGCTCCAAAATTACAAGATGGCAGCCCCATATCCGGGATATTTTGGCTTCACTTTTGTACAGTGGCAGGAAGTGGAGACTTGTTGGACATCTTTATATACAGGCTACATCAATTGGTTCATTCATTAAAATGCTGTCAGACTGATGTATGGATACTTTTCTTTTTGCATTGGTGGTGAATTAATGCTATATTTTTTTACATGTATTAGTGTGAGCAAACTCCTAAAAAACATGGAAACTCCATAATGATAACTGGCTCTTTAACTAGAAAAAGATCTCAGACTAGGAGGCAGTTCACTGAGGAGTGACGGTTAAAGTCTGTGATTATGGAAACGTTGTTGTAGTAGGACATTGCAGTCTCCTGATAGGTGGAAAATGCTTGCAGAAAGAAAGGCCTGTTGTCAGGTAAAAATGTCACTGTCAAAGAGGCTGAAGCGAAAAGTTGACATGGAAAACCCAAACTTTAATTATGAATGGACTGATAAGCAGGCTACTCATTTGTCTTGTATGCCTCATTTGCAATGAAACGATGCTGTTGCAAAATAATACAACCAGCATCATCGTCAAGAATGAACAACACGAACATAACGATTAAGTAGGGATGCATCGAATCCAGATTTCTGGGGTTCAGCCGAATACCGAATCCATGGTTAAGATTCTGCCGAATCTGAAACGGAATACCGAATCCTACCCCCACCCCCAAGGAAATTTTGAGCGTCAAAGACTTCATTTCCTGTATTCGGATACACTTTTATGCACCAATTTACGGTATTAAGCCTATGTGAAGAAGAAAAACACAGATGACATTTCAAAATATATCAAATTTATAATGGAAAGTATGTTGTTACGTGCCATTGCGCATTTTTAAGTGGGTATATGGAAATCCTGGAGCTTTCTTAGTGGGTATACTGCATATACCTGCATATCACGTAGACTACACCACTGTAATGAAGTAAACAACAACAAGTAAACAATGATTATTCTGCGGGCCGGACTGAAAGCTTTGGCGGGCCGGATGTGGCCCGCTGGACGGCAGTTGACGATGGCTGCTCTAGGCTAATACCTTAGGGCTCTTACCACCTCTAATTGTAATCATGTTGTTCTGGTTGTAGTACTTGAGTGGTCCTATACCTTTGTTCAGGTCGCCTCTAGAGCTGCAAAATATAAATTATTTATAGTGTCAAATCATAACAGAACTTATCTCCAGACACTTTACAGATAAAGTAGGTCTAGGCCACACTCTATAATTAACAAAGACCCACCAATTCCCCCCTAAGAGCAAGCATTTGGTGCAATAGTGGCGACATTTTAGTCAACAAATTAGTCAACTTTGAAATTAACCGGCAACTATTTTGGTAATTGATTGATCGGTCTTGGTCATTTTTTATGAAAAGAGAAAAAATTTCTGATACAAGCTTCTTAATTGTGAATATTTTCTAGTTTATTGGCTCCTTTGTGACAGTAAACTGAATATCTTTGCATTTTGGACAAAACAAGACATTTTAGGACGTCATCTTGGGCTTTGGGAAACATTTTCCACCATTTTCTGACATTTTGTAGATCAAACAACTAATTGATTAATTGAGAAAATAATCAACAGATTAATCACCCATGTCAGTGATTGTTAGTTGCAGCCCTAGTTGCAAGGGCTGGACACTCAGCAGCTCCAGCTGGGATTTCAACCTGATCTCCCAGTCTAGTGGCTGTAATTTCATGCCTACTGTGTCCAGCTGATTTTAGTGCAGCTAAATGTGCAGATGAATTTCGTAATAAGAGAGTGTAGCCATACCTACCAGCAGCCCTGTCAGAACTCTAGAAAGGTCGGGGCAGTTCTGCTACTCCAGATCTTGTCTTGACCTCAACAGTTTACTTATTGATGTTGTGAAAACTGGAAACTGGTAGCTTACAGATATTTTTAGTTTGCCTACAAAGCCTTTATTTTGGTAAAGTATCAGGGTTTCCAGGGTTTCAAAAAAAGGCGTCTGGGTAGCTCACCTGGTAGAGTACGTGCCCATATCCAGTTCAATTCAATTTCAATTTTATTTATAGTATCAAATCATAACAAGAGTTTTCTCGAGACACTTTACAGATAGAGTAGGTCTAGACCACACTCTATAAATTCCAAAACCCCAACAATTACAGTAATTCCCTCAAGAGCAAGCATTAGCAGTGGCTATTGCGACAGTGGCAAGGAAAAACTCCCTTTTAGGAAGAAACCTCGGCAGACCCAGACTCTTGGTAGGCGGTGTCTGACGGGCCGGTTGGGGGTGTGATGAACAGTGGCAATAATAGTCACATTAAAGATAATGGAACAGTGACTTAGAAGGTCATCGTGGAAGTTCATGTCATAGCAGGGCACATCGTGTCATACTGAGTAGTGCAGTCTCCTATACCGGATCCTGACTACTCTGTGCATAGGAACATCACAGCAGGGCGTTGCGGGATGTAACGTGGCACTGCAGAGCATGGGTGGATGCGGCGGATGCAGCAGGACGCAGCAGGATGCAGCAGGACGCAGCAGGACGCAGCAGGATGCGGCCGGGAATTGCAGAGAATCGCTGAGCATAGCTCTGCGAAGAAGAAACATAAGGAGTAAACTCCCCAGAGCTAGATTAGTAACAAGCATTTCTGGGACAGGATGCATACAAAAGTAACAAGTAGAGATGAGAGAGCAGCTCAGTGTGTCATAGGAAGGAAGGAGCTTCCCCGGCAGTCTAGAATTATAATAGCATAACTAAGAGAGGCAGGTTAAAGAGAGGTGCCTGGTCGGGCTAGAACTCTCCCCAACCGGATCGGGCAGTACTGTCCTGCCTCCCTCTACTCTCGCTATATTATTAATTATATAATAAATAAAACTGATGACTACGAATAGAAGCAGGTGGGCTGGGTTAGGTGGACGCTGCAACTCCTCACTCCCTAACTATAAGCTTTATCAAAGAGGAGGGTTTTCAGTTTACTCTTAAATGTGGTGACGGTGTCTGCCCAAAGTGGGAGCTGGTTCCACAGGAGCGGAGCCTGATAGCTGAAGGCTCTGGCCCCCAGTCTACTTTTAGAGACTCTAGGAACCACAAGTAGCTCCGCATTCTGGGAGCGTAGTGCTCTACTAGGAAAATAAAGTACTAAGAGCTCTTCTAGGTATGATGGTGCTTGACCATTTAGAGCTTTGTAAGTCAGGAGGAGGATTTTAAATTTGATCCTAGATTTCACAGGAAGCCAGTGCAGAGAAGCCAATACAGGAGAAATATGATCTCTTCTCTTAGTTCTCGTCAGAACACGTGCTGCAGCATTCTGGATCAGCTGGAGAGTCTTAAGGGACTTATTTGAGCAGCCTGATAATAAGGAATTGCAGTAGTCTAGTCTAGAAGTAACGAATGCATGGACTAGTTTTTCAGCATCGTTTTGAGACAGGATATTCCTAATTTTGGCAATGTTACGATGATGGAAAAAGGCTGCTCTTGAGGTTTGTTTTAAGTGGGCGTTGAAGGATATATCCTGATCAAAAATAACTCCTAAATTTCTGACAGTAGTGCTGGAGGCCAGGGCAATACCATCCAGAGTAGCTATATCTTTAGATAATGAAGTTCGGGGGTGCGTTGGTCCCATCACAATAACTTCAGTTTTGTCTGAGTTTAACATCAGGAAATTGTGGGTCATCCAGGATTTTATATCTTTAATACACGCTTGAAGTTTAGCTAACTGACCACTTTCGTCTGGCTTAATTGACAGATATAATTGGGTATCGTCTGCGTAACAGTGAAAGTTAATTGAGTGTTTCCTAATAATATTACCTAGAGGAAGCATATATAAGGAAAATAGAATTGGTCCAAGCACTGAGCCTTGAGGAACGCCATGGCTAACTTTAGCGTGCTTGGAGGGTTTATCGTTAATGTTAAAGTGATGATTCGGAGTAATTCACCCAAGGGTCCTTTGCACCATGACCTCGAGCCAAACACCCCCCCAGAAGCTTTTTTCACCTGGGTCGAACTTTGGGAGAGTTAGCTAGAGTAGCGTTATCAGCTGAATAGCGGGGGGGGAAAGGACCCACGTTTGTATCTTGTAAGTTACCCCACTAATAATGCCCGAAATGATACCAAACGTCTACAAGTAGTACAAATAGGTTATGCTCTCATAAAACGATGGATTGGAAAGTTTGTACACCAGAAGTTTATGAACACTTGCCTGCTCTCTTCAGCTCTCTGTTGCTGCTGCTGCTACCAGCAGTTAGACGAGTGCTTAGGGCCGTCTACAAATTACTACACCGAAAAGAGTTACAACAAATATATTTAATAATTCAATGATTAAATAACGTAATGTCTCCAAACTTACCTCAATTATTACTTGTCTCCTGCTAGTTATACTACAGCACTTACTTAAAAAAAAAAATTAAATTAATACATATTTTTGTTGCATCTCTTTTCGGTGTTGTAATTTGTAGACGACCCTAAGCACTCATCTTACAGCAGCAACAACAACAGCAGAGAGCAGAAGCCAGCAGGCAAGTGTTATTTACATAAACTTCTGGTGTACTTACAAACTTTCCAATCCATCGTTTTATGAGAGCATAACCTATTTTATACTACTTGTAGACGTTTGGTATCATTTCGGGCATTATTAGTGGGGTAACTTACGAGATACAAACGTGGGTCCGTTAGCCCGTGCGCTAAGCTATTCAGCTGATAACGCTACTCTACGCTGACTCTCCCAATGTTAGACCCAGGTGAAAAAAGCTTCTGGGGGGGTGTTTGGTCATGGTGCAAAGGACCCTAGGGTGAATTACTCCGAACCATCACTTTAACAAATTGGGATCGCTCAGAGAAGTAGGACTTAAACCAGCTTAGTGCAATTCCTGTGATGCCAACTAAGTGTTCCAGTCTCTGTAACAGGATGGTATGGTCAATAGTGTCAAATACAGCACTAAGATCTAGTAAAACAAGGATGGAGGCAAGTCCTTTGTCTGCAGCAGTTAGAAGGTCGTTAGTAATTTTCACCAGTGCCGTCTCTGTGCTATGATTCTTTCTAAATCCTGATTGAAAATCATCAAATAAACTATTGCTATGTAGAAAATCACATAACTGATTAGCAACCACCTTCTCAAGGATCTTGGATAGAAAGGGAAGGTTAGATATAGGTCTATAGTTTGCTAAGACCTCAGGATCGAGGGTGGGTTTTTTCAGAAGAGGTTTTATCAAAGCTATTTTAAATGACTGCGGTACATAAACTGTTAATAAGGACATATTGATCATATCTAATAATGAAGTGTTTACCATGGGTAACGCTTCTTTGAGTAGTCTCGTTGGGATGGGGTCTAAGAGACAGGTAGATGGCTTAGCTGAGGATATCTTTAACATTAATTGTTGGAGGTCTATAGGATAAAAGCAGTCTAAGTATATGTTGGGACTAGTCGTTCTTTCTAGCGGTCCTGCATTTAAAGGTGAACTGTTAGAAGTTGAGGGCAAAAGGTGATGAATTTTATCTCTAATTGTTATAATTTTATCATTAAAGAAGCTCATGAAGTCATCACTACTCAGTGCTAGAGGAATAGATGGCTCAGTAGAGCTGTGGCTATCTGTCAGCCTGGCTACAGTGCTGAAAAGAAACCTTGGGTTGTTCTTATTTTCTTCTATTAGTGAAGAGTAATAGTCTGATCTGGCTTTTCTTAGGGCCTTCCTATAGGTTTTGAGACTTTCTTGCCAATCCAAAGGGGATTCTTCCACTTTGGTGGAGCGCCACTTACTTTCGAGGTTTCGCGAGATTTGTTTTAATTTGCGAGTTTGGGAGTTATACCAAGGTGCTAGTTTCCTTTGCGTTATCATCTTCTTTTTTAGGGGAGCAACACAGTCTAAGGTCGTCCGTAGGCAAGTCGTAGCACCGTCTACAAATGTATCAATTTGAGAGGGACTGATGTTAACATAAAGGTCCTCTGTTATGTTAAGGCATGACATAGAGTCAAATGCTGTTGGAATATCTTCCTTAAATTTAGCTATAGCACTGTCAGATAGGCATCTAGTGTAGAAGCTTTTATCTAATTTAGTATGGTCAGGTAGTAAGAATTCGAAAGTAATTAAAAAATGATATGATAATACCGAAATTCTGCGGAAATATTATTAAATCCTCAATTTCAATACCATATGCCAGCACAATGTCGAGGGTGTGGTTAAAACAGTGCGTCGCCTTGTGCACACTCTGACTGAAACCGATTGAATCCAGTAATGAGTTGAAAGCAGTACTAAGGCTATCATTGTCAACGTCCACATGGATATTAAAATCACCTACAATAAGTACTTTGCCTGATTTAAGGACTAAACATGATAAAAACTCAGAGAATTCAGATAAAAATTCAGAATACGGACCTGGAGCCCTGTAAATAACAACAAATATAATTGTCTGTAATGTTTTCCATTTTGGATGTTGAAGATGAAGAACAAGACTCTCAAACGAGTTATAATTTAGTTTAGGTTTAGGATTAATTAACAGGCTTGAGTCAAAGATTCTTATTCTTATTCTTTATTTATAAAGGACAACACACATTAATCAACATTTCTGTAAATGTGCCAGTGTTAGCCAGCCGGCTAATTTTCAACTGTAGTCCTTTTGGCCAGATGATGTTAGACCACAGCAACCGGAAGAAAGAAAACAGTACAGGTTAAATTATACAGACAGAAGTCAACAAGACACAACACAGACAGCTAGAGCATCAGAGAAGCTATCCCTGTTTGCCATGCAGAGCCACAAGAAGCAGCAAAGCACCAGCATATCTAAACATCAAACAGCATTCACATTTAGTACAAGATATTATACAAGCATCGAAACACGGCCAAGCAACATAGGCCACAAGCCATCTTCAACAGCGTTCAACCATGCAAAACAGTAACAAGCCATAACAAAAAGATAAAATAAGTTACATCACTCATGAGGGATGCGTTAATATAGGACAGGTTAATATGATGGTAAAAATATTTAAAATACAAATTTGTTATTCATACATAGATCAAGATGGCTGCAACTCCCCCTCCTCAGCCTGAGCCTCTAGGAATTTGAGTATTAATATGAATGGGAGGAGTGGCTTCATTTAGACTAACATATTCTTCATGGCCCAGCCAGGTTTCAGTAAGACAAAATAAATCAATTTTATTATCTGATATCAAATTGTTTACCAATACTGCTTTAGAAGACAGAGATCTAATATTTAATAGTCCACATCTAATTTTCCTATTTTGTTCTATCGTTGCAGTCGTTTTAATTCCAATTAGGTTAAGTATAGCGCATCTTTTGTTTACCTTTGATTTAACCGATCTGAGCCGGGACACAGACACCGTGCTTATTAGACTATGAGTGGGCGACTGCTCCAACGGAAGCACAGAGGGGCGCATTGCACTACACCTCTGATTACTAATATCAAACTTGGGTTGTCATGGTTTATGTCTGATAAACTCGGTCAGATTTTTTGATATGAGAGCGGCTCCGTCCCAGGTGGGATGAATGCCGTCTCTCTCAATCAGACCAGGCTTTCCCCAGAATGCCCCCCAGTTATTCACATAGCCCACATCGTTAGCTGGGCACCACCCCGACAACCAGCGGTGGAAGGATGACGTACGGCTGTACATTTCATCGCTGGTCAGGTTTGGCAGGGGTCCAGAGAAAACTACAGAGTCCGACATTGTCTTTGCGTATGCACAAAGTGACTCAACATTAATTTTAGTGGTCTCTAATTAATTTACGACCATTACCACCTACGTGAAGTATGATCTTACTGTATTTACGGTTCTTTTTAGCCAGCAGCTTTAGATGGGTTTCTATATCGCCCGCTCTAGCCCCGGGGACACATATGACCGTAGTGTCTCTGATCCAGTGGCTCTGTCCCCAATGCAGCAGCCACAGATTCGGTTCTGACCTGTGGCCCTGTGCTGTTTGTCATTCCCCTTCTCTCTCCCCTTTCAAGTCTAAGATCCTGACTGGCGAGGTGCAGAAGCATTCTTCTAAACTTCAGGCAAGCAATTTAAACGTGACAGAGAGAAACCATATTTGGGATTTAATATCCCAGTCTGTCAGTACTGTTGGTGTTTTCAAAACACACACCTTCCGACTGTAAAAGAAGATGGCATGATTTGAACTTAGAAATGTGCTTCAGTTATCACAAACTCTCTGAAGACGCTAATAACTTCACTGTGACTGCCTGTGGCTATTAGCACTGGCCTTTGTGAATTGGAGTGTTTTTGCAATGAGGCTCATTTGAATAGAACTGGGCAAGCATAGCAAATGGCACTGAAACCCTATATGCTTGGCAGCAAAGTTAGTTAGTTTATTTTTTTTTTACCCTTTAGTCGTGCTTTGAGAATTACAGTTTCTTTTTGTCTTATTTTTGCAGGTTTAGCGGCTGTAAAAGCTGCACAATCCTTTATTTGCCTGCCTCAGTCTAAAGGCTTAGCTTCCTGAGCTAGCTTCCTGTATGTCTCTGACTTAATACTAATAGCAAAGATCATTTAAATTTAGTGACTTTATGGCACATTAAGTAAAAGAAAAGGCTGATCACACAAACTGGGAAGGTGGTTGTAATGACTGAAAAATGTAACAAGCTCTCAAACTGTCTTAAACTGTCTTGTATTCAAGCCATACAAATCAGAAAGGCATTAGAACTTCAAACAAATAGCTTAACTAGAAACTAGAAAGGTACCTTAACCTTTGCATATGACACTTTTAGTAACTTTTCTTTTTCTTTTCCTTTTTAAATCTGGAAATCAAGAGTAATAGTGCAGACGATTTGTGGAAAAATGTCCTGTTCAAGTTTGTTCATTGCAGAGCACAATGACAGCTTAGAAGATTGAATCAAACACTTTCTGATTTGCACACTGTGCACAACTATTATTAAGGAGCATTTTGTAGAAAATGACCTCAACGGAGGGAATGCGCTGAGAGGAAGGGTAACTAAGGCAGAGATCTGAGCACTGGAATTAAGTTTTGCAACATTTCTTTACAAATCTACCCATAACAGCTGTTGCATCAAATGCTAAACAAAAATAAATACTATGTGCCTGAATATAAGACATGCAGAGGAAACCTAACATGGACAGAGAGGCCAGAGTGCTGCAGAGAGATAGGTGCTGTGGTTACTCAACGGGGCTATCACGTCTGTCCATAGACATCATTTTGGGTGTGTTTGATGATTAACTGGGCAGCAGGGTGGAGCTCCTCAACACCCAGCTGCTTCTTTATGTGGGAACTGATACTGTAGTTGTACACCATAATGTGCTGCGTTGAAGATCAAACTTTTAATAAGGAAATCCAATCTATAGGTTCAGGATCAGGCATTTTTGATTGCTCAGTATACATTATTTAAAACCTGTTACCATACCTGTACCAATCCTTTGTTTGGTCTGCCCAACCTGTTAAAATGTAACCATTTTTTAAATCAACCATAACCGTGGAGGGGCCAATAAATAACTAAATAGAAGCCAGCAATGAATTACATGGCAGTTTGCGATCAGTGTGTGTGATGTGGTGTGAGTATTTCAGTGACCTTTTGAATGTGCATCAAAAGCAGCAGCGTATGTGGTCCAGAGCGTTCTTAATCCTTGTGTTGACTTCAGGTTAGATTGACCCGTTTTAAATTTTTGTTTTACATCAGAAAATATGTGATGTAGAAATAAGCTCTGAAAATGTGTAGAAGAAAAATTTAACAATTTAAAACATTGGAAAAAGCAAAAACAAAATGGCGTCAAAAACATCGAAAAAAAGTTTTTTTCAAGGTTGACGGGAAGACAACAGGAGGGTTAAACAGTAGCTGTTATTGTGGTGCATATAGCAATAAATACGTGAAATACATATATCAATTACAGTGCATTACTTTTTGTAGCTATATGTACAATCCTGAAATATTTAGTTTATTGTTTTGTTGACATGGCAACCTATTAGAACCTGCTGCTACTAGATCTAGATTTTGTTTTGTGACACTTGACCTTTCCTTTAGTGCCACCATCAGGACCGGCTTTACATTTTTAGAATTGTTCTGTGTACTGAAAGGGGTAGATTTACTACCAGATATTAATACAGCAATAACCTGTGGTCACTTGTGAAAAAGATTCCAGTCTTACAGTGGGTTTAACTTTAACTACTATCCTTAATATTCTCCTCTTAATTTTGTGATTCCTCAAAAAGCTTTATTTTTTAATTACATTTAGTCATTTCTTTAACTTTTAATACACAGAGAGCTAAGCTATGACATCATTGTACAGCGATCTGTTGGGATAGTCTTACTGTAGTGATTATTTCCCCACCTGTTGGAGAACAATGGGCTGTGTGAGCTACTTGACGCTTACTGGCAACATACACACACACACACACACACACACACAACACACACACACACACACAACAACACACACACACACACACACACACACACACACACACACACATATAGCATGAATGGCCAAAGTGAATTGGCATTTTACTACCATGTCAGATGACTAACCACATGAGTCACATATGGAAGAGAGGAAATGCCTTCTCCCTCTCAAGGCCAACACTGTTCACTGTTTTGTTACAGCTGCAGGGGTTTAGACGGTTTCTAATAACAAAGCCTCCCCCTTCAGCAACACAATGAGAATTTTTTTTTGCTGATCAACAAACCTAAAAACCAAATGCACTTTTTAAAGGGTAATTTCAGGTTATTTCAACCGGACCCTATTTTCCCATGTATTGGTGTCGAAGTGACTAAGTGTGAACAAGAATCTTTGAAATCGGTCCAGTATTAAGCGAGAACGCCGTAACCGGCCGTGAACCAGGCTGCAATGTAATCATACTGTATAGGGCAAATGTGCATCGTCTATTTCGTTCACTAAAAGTGCTGTTTTTGCCGCTGACAGGCTCAGATTGTTCAGTGAAGTGAGCGCCAACAAATAAAACCTGTTTTCACCTCAACACTGCTAGGGTGGAGACAGAGATCTCAGGGACAGATATTAGGAACCTGCAACAATACCAAAGATGTCTGCATAGAGAAATACCATTAAAGTGAAGAGATAAAATATGTTTGTTGGAATTGGGGTAAAGTGACCCTTTAAAGCGTGACTGTGTCTAACTGATTTATGGGAACAACAAACTTTAAAATTGGTCTAGTATTAAGCAAGATTGCTGCAGTCAGCTGCAGCTAAAGAAGCTAGTAAGTTATTGGGCAATTGCACCTTCAATTTTATGTCCACAAAAACTGCTAATTTAACCACTGACATGCTCAGATTATTGTTGTGACAGCATTATGGAAAGGATCCCTACAGAGGTTGACCTTTTTGTTAAAGAGTGAGATCTTTTTTATTTAACATGAAACCGCTCCAAAATCACTATCACCAAACCCACCACTCCATTTAAATAAACTAATTTTATCATCGTAAAATACACTTCATTTAAAGTCAACAGAAACAAATTAAAACTATCCAAAGCCGTCTTGGTTCGTCTTTCCACTGTTCCAACAATCGCCACTCTAGTTTAGTTGAAATAAACCCTTAATTTAACCATTTACATGTGAAAATACTCTGGCTCTATACACACTAAAAGTATTGTTTATTTAAATGGAATCTGGTGATTTTGGCGATGGCGATTTCAGAGCTGTTTCTGGTTAAACAAAAAGGATCTTACTCTTTAACAAAAGGTCTATCTTTGTAGGGATCCTTTCCATAATGTTGTCAGACGTGACATGTCAATGGTTAAATAAGCAGGTTTTGTGGACATAAAATTGAAGGTGCAATTGCCCAATAACTTACTAGCTTGTTTCGCTGCAGAAAGCTTGCTTAATACTGGACCAATTTCAAAGATTGTTATTCCCATAAGTCACTTAGACACAAAGTTACCTTTTAAATTAAAGGGTCAGTTTACCCAAATTCCAACAAACATATTTTATCTCTTCCCTTTAATGGTATTTCTCTATGCAGATACCATTGGTGTTGTTGCAGGTGTCCTAATATCTGTCCCTGAGATCTGTCTTCACCCTAGCAGTGTCGAGGTGAAAACAGGTTTTATTTGTTGGCGCTCACTGCACTGAACAATCTGAGCCTGTCAGCGGCAAAAACAGCACTTTTAGTGAACGAAATAGACGATGCACATTTGCCCTATACAGTATGATTACATTGCAGCCTGGTTCACGGCCGGTTACGGCGTTCTCGCTCAATACTGGACCGATTTCAAAGATTCTTGTTCACACTTAGTCACTTCGACACCAATGCATTGGAAAATAGGGTCCGGTTGAAATAACCTGAAATGTCGAGGTGAACACAGGTTTTATTTGTTGGCGCTCACTGCACCGAAAAAGGTCACAAAGCCCCTTTTGATCCACAGAATACACATCAACAGCTTTCATTGGCACTGTTTTTCATTGGAATGTAGTTCCACTGAAAACAGTCTCATTTTCACACTGATGATTTGAACTCAAATAGAATTGCTTTTTAAATAGCTCTGGCACTATCAGAAAGCAACATTATAATGGCTCTGATTATTATTGTAGTATTGGGGTAAGAGTGAATATAGTGTAGGATATATAGCCCTACTCAGCCTGTAAAAACAGTTGCATACTGTATTCTGTAGCTCTGGAAGAGCTTTGTCAAGTAAAAAACATATTTTTGTTCATCATGTCAGACAAAATTAATCTAATTTACACTGACATTACAAGTGATATTGCTTGAGTAATCAAGCTTGAAGTGTATAACAGAAAGCCTAAGTTACAAACTGGGGGTGTGATGTTTGCAATATATAGTTGCAATATTTAAAAATTGACAGCCTAACTGGAAAAAAAATAGTGATCGTGGCTGAAGACACCACCTTTAAGTTGAACATTTTAGTGAAAAAAGTTTTAATTTGGTAGAAAAATTTGTGTTATGGAACAGCCCGATCACGATTGCTTTGTGGTTTGTATCATCCACTGGCTTGACCTCGGTGAGTTGATTCTGAAAGAAAGTTACAAGCGCTCGGAGTACAAAGCAACACGGAGCAGGGTTCAGTTCACACTGGTTTAATGAGACCCACAAGAAGATATTTTCTAACAATTGGTCCATTCACTTTGATGACGTGAGAGTAAATAGATAAGAAAAGGGGCACAAGTGAAAAGGCGGTGTTCAAGTTAGGTTCACACAGATAAATCTTAAGGAAGGAAAACAGTGTAACAATTTATGATACCAATTAAAACCGATGACAGAGGCTTTATTCAGAGTTTTTAAATAATGGAATATAATAGATTCAACAATGTTAGAGTTTGTAAGCTGGTAGTCTGTGCCAATAGCTACCCTGGAAGGTGAACTTAGAGGCACTCATATTGATCTACTGACATCCACTTAGTCTTATTATACTATGTACAGTATATAACCCATATTTCCCAGGGAGCTGGCAGAATAAATCTGATGTTTGAGTTTATGTGGCAGGTTAGACATGTTTTGGTGAGATTTGAATCAGTGGAAGCTCTGCCTGAAGAGAGGGAAGACTTGGATGGATTAACCCTATAACCCATATTCTTAGGAACTGTAAGGAACAGGAAACACTTGAAGAGAAAGGGATGTGTCAGTGACGTCAGTCCCAAGCTAGGAATAGGAACATACACATGTGAGTCATGCTACAGTAGCTGTGCTATCCTGTGGAGTTTTAGATGTGGGTTTTCAGGGCTGGGTCTGTTTGTAGTCAGTGTTGTTCTAAAGATTACACCTGAACAACCTTTGGCCATAATAAAAAAACTGGTTAGGTGGACACTAAACCACCCTAAACAACACAAACCCTTGTGTTGTCTTCCCATCAACCATGGTCAAAATTGACCATGGTTTTATAAAGCATAAAGTATAAATTATCCCCCAATTCTGTGTTAAACCTTCTAATCCAACTTCATTTCTACCTATCTCTGCTAGTTTTACACTTCTTTTTGGAATATATGGTCAATAATACCTAATCTTTTAGGTAAACCCCCCCCAGAAATTATTAATTATTTTAGCTAATGGTTAAAATCTGAGTATGTTAATGCATAATTACAGCCTGTTTTGTGTATGGAACTATCCGTGTTATTTTTTTTTTGTTAATTTAGTTTAAAAAAACAAACCTATTTGTGATACAGACACTTTGAAAATGGGTCACATTTGACCCGAAGACAACACAAGGGCTAAACAACCCCCTTTCTGGTTATTGTATCTTACTATTACATTATTGCAGGACATGTAATAAAGGTTCAATGTCTAAAGGGACTCCCAGATTCCTGGTTTATTGTGCTCACAACATAACAAAACAAACGTATGTCCTTGATATGTTCAGTTTGTTTTTATGGTGCAACGGAGAGTGACAAAGCTAAAGAGGTTAAGAGATGAAAATATTTAAAAGGCAGCCAGGTTAGAGACATGACATTCACCGCCTCCCTCTGGTTTTCCTGCAGACATGTAGGAAGACAATATGTTTTATGCAACTGGAGGAAATAACAGAGTGCTTGTGTGTGTTTTATTCTTTGTCTGGGTTCCAGTTATTGTACGAGTATGAGTCAGAAGAACTCTATCATGAAGAGGGATTCAGAGAGAGAGAAAGACAGAAAAGACGAGAGAATGAGCTTTATGTGATGTTGATCTTTATTTTAAATCTGTACTGAATTATTATAGAATAAGTAAAACAAATAAAAGTGAAGTCTACAGCCCTGCTACGGCCTCTAGAGGCTGCAATGTTCATTACAGCCCACATAACTGTGTTGTGATGTGTTGTGAAGTGTTTAATGGAACAGTTTTAATAGTATGGATGGAGCAAATACTTTTTGAGCATTAGCAGTAGTGGAGCTACAAATGTAACGTATGTGCTCAGTAAAGAGCCTGGTTCTGTCTGTTTTTCCTCACCACTGTTGCACAGAATGCTTGCTCCTTTTGGAATTGTTGGGTCCTTGTAAATTATAGTGTGTTGGTCCTGAGACAACGTTATGATTTTACCCTATAAATTAAATTAAATTGAATTTAAAGTGATGAAGTGTTCAACATAGATATGGTTCAACCGTTGGGTAACATAAATGGATTCAGCATGTTTTAGATGTTAATTTCTTTTCTTTTCATTTTAAAGATGATTTGTTTGGTATTTCAGGCCTTTATTTGTATAGGACAGCTAGGCTCAAAATGGGAGAAAGTGGGGGAATGACATGCAGCAAAGGGCCACAGCTCGGAGTCAAACCCGTGGCCTCTGCGTCAAGGAGTAAACCTCTGTATATGGGCACCTGCTCTACCAGGTGAGCTAACCAGGCGCCCAGATATTAATTTCTTGTGTATAGGTGTTTATTTCTGCGTAGGTGGCACAAGAAAGGTCAGGAGGTCCACTTACCATAAAGTTATATCCTCTGGGCATCCAATAGAAAATTACCAATGACCAAAATGAGGGGGTGGCAGTAGCTCAGTCTGTAAAGACTTGGCTTGGGAACACTCCGGAGAAGTACTTAGTGTGGACTGGTAGCTGTTCAGTCAGTTGAGCAAGGCACCAAACCCCCAACTGCTCTGGGTGCCTGTAATGGCCAGCTCTCTCTCTGACATATCTCCATTAGTATAAGTCCTAGGCATGTGTGTGTATTTCGAGGCGGTGTGTAATGTCTTTAATAACTAACAACACAGTGTTGGGTTGCTTGCAGAATCAATAAAGTATGTCTTAATCTTAATCGTTAAAACGGAACCCACTACAGCCTCATAAAGGCAGAAATTCAGCCTAAAAGATGAAGGGCTTTTGAGAAAACATTCAGGGCTGGAGCCCCTGAAGCCACACTCCCTATTAAAGAGCTGCCTGATATCCTGTTGTAATGTTAACATTCTTACCTGTATGTTAAGGATTCTGCCTGTTTTTGTGCTCGTATTTAACAAGTCTCATAGTTAGTCCATGAGCCAGGGCCCCAAATTTGGGCCATCGGTATCATCTGGGGGGACAAAGGATCATAGTGATTTTTGGCAAGGTATACACCCCTAGTACTAGAAAAATCCCGATAGCAGTGCAGTGGTGGTAGCGAATCACTTTTTTTCAGCTCATGAAGTTACTTACCCCCTAAGATAAATTCCGTTTTTGAAATCTGGTGTATACCTGTTTAGGCTCATGGTAGGGATATTGTCAATATTCTATAATATGGTGCTTTGTATCGTTGGAAAGGGGAGCTTTTAGGCTTTCATTTAAGCCCAGTACTGAATCTGTCTGTCAATCACAGAGGTCACATGACTTCTTTAAACCAGAAATAACACACATTTTCTCCCAATTTCCGCCTAAACCGTGTGCTTTCTTTTATCCCTGGGGCATGACGGAACACCAGGGACACAAAACTCAACAACTTCAATACTCAAGGCACTCTGATGATTCAGAAAATGTACAATATACCCATACTATTTATATGTGAGAGCCTTAAATTAGACTTATGCAGCCGGCACAAGTCTTCAAAATAGAATTTAGCCAATAGAATGGACAAATAGAATACCCTATTAGTCCAGGGCCAAATGGCCTCTTTATTCATGTACAGTTGTAATAAAAAGTAATTGTTTCAATAGTGTTGTCAACATAACACTTGTAAGTGGTTTAACAAAATGCTTCTATCATGTATTTTAATATTCAGCCACTTTAAGTTAGAATGTCAGAAAGTAGCTCATGCACGTAATGATGGATTTTGACAGTTTGACAAGGTTTTGTCAGTTTTGTGAAAAGATCGTAGGTTCAGTTGACTGGTTATAACAACACTACCAACTTTGCCATCTTCAATCAACTTCCAGTGAGTTCCAGGGGTATTAAATGTAAGTACAAAATACTCTCTTGTGCTTGTGAATTGATGGGGAATAGACAGAGGGACATTATACCTATAGTAGGGTGGGCGATATATATCGATCTACGATAATATTATCGTTGTTGTGTTAACGATGAGCAAATTGACATTATCGATTATTTAAAATTACTTAGAAAATAACACTTCAAAAACACGCATTGGAACGCTACACATTCACTAATGTCAACAAAGACATTTGTTCCTGTCGGTGTATTTTTATACAAGTACAGCCACACTGACCTAATCAATAGGACTACGATACAACATAGCCATTACAGGAGCCTTCCAGGCGGCTCATACGCGTCCGGAGGACCTTAGCCAAAACCGGCGCTCCGTGGATTGTTGTTGGCATCTAGCACGCTGAGCTAGCTACCGGCAGGATCGAGACAAGAACTCCGGCAAGACCAGAGGAGGAAGACTGCATTTTTGTGCAGAATGAATGGAGTACTGACCGCGGGTCGTTGCCCAGCACTGCTCACCTGACCTGGAAGCCCTGTTGGTAATATACAGGCCATTTTATTTACCACGAAAACAGCACACCGCCGTCTACACAGCCCCCGATGCAAACGTTAGCACAAATTTGGCTCACCGCTAACCATATTGAACAAACTGCAGCACGATCACCTGGAGGGGAAACATATTGTAGCAGGGGACTTTAACAAGGTGACCTTAAAGTCTGTACTCCCCAGCTTTTTCCAGCATGTAGATTGTGTTACTAGAGGGAAGAACACACTAGACCATGTATACTCTAACAATCAAGATGCCCAGCACTGCTCACCTGACCTGGAAGCCCTGTTGGTAATATACAGGCCATTTTATTTACCACGAAAACAGCACACCACCGTCTACACAGCCCCCGATACAAACGTGAGCTAGCTACCGGTAGCCCGGTTATGAAGGTAAATATGGTGCAAAACGTGAGAGCTTGTAGAATACAATGTGAGAACTTGCAGAACAAAAAAATTGAACTTGTATGTTAAAATTTGTCCGTCTGCGGCTGCAGGACCTGGAGCTCACCGCCAGTGTTTCAGTTTGACTGTTAAAAAGTGTTAAGATAATTAAAAGGTATTTATTTAGAATCAGGCTGGTTGGTTAGTTAGCTAACGCTAGCTTGCTATTCAACCAGGCTTCCATGCGACATAGCTAAATAAGCCGGACAGAGTTGTCCCTCATCTGGCGATAGAAACCCAGCTTTCCCCGTTCTGTTGGATCAGAGCTCCACAGCCTAAGTCCACAGGTACAAATTAGTTTTGCACCAAATGTATCGCAACAAGTGTTGCAAAAGTCGAGGCAGATTCGGCCTCTTTGTGATGCGCGAGAGCGCATACAGTGACAGTCGAGAGGTTGTAATCACTGAGTTGTGGTTGTGATGGAAAATCAACCTGAGTAAAAAAAAAAAGTACATGAGTAAATGTTGCATTACAAGTTTGCAGCTGTCATTGTGTTCATGCAAATATCAATCTACACATTTGTGAATATTTTTTCTACAAGTGCAAATTTCAATTTACAAGTTCAGATTTTTTTTACAAGCTCTCATGTTTTTTTTCTTTTTGTGACTTCAAATGTGAATAATTTTTACAAGTGCAAATTTTTATTTTACAAGTGCAAATTTTTATTTTACAAGTGCAAATTTTAACATACAAGTTCAATTTTTTTGTTCTGCAAGTTCTCACATTGTATTCTACAAGCTCTCACGTTTTGCACCATATTTACCTTCATACCCGGTTGACACCAGACCCTTCTCAGTTGTAACTGATAGTGGGTCTGGGAAAGGTTCACTGACAGTTCATTTCCAAAGGTACGCCGCTCAAATGCCTCCGCCATTGCATAGTCCTTCAACCAATCAGACCAACGATCCGGGTGACTCTTTTCACATCCAATATCCAACTAAACATTTTTTTATTTGGGTTTTAGGTGTCGTCCCTCAACGCCTGCAGCAGGTGTTGCATATTGCAAAGTTATCTTCTGCACACACGCTGAAGAATTTCCAAACAGCTGACATGTTCCAGGTTAATTCACGAGGTTCCCTAATGTGCAAGAATAGCACGGACACACGCCACACACAGCGGAGAAGTTGAGAAGAAGGAGAAGGAAAAAGAGACAATGTCTCTGTCCGTGTGTGCGTGCGTCCTTGAGAACTGTAACTCGTATAACTTAAGTTGTCAGTTAATTGTAGTATTGACCCTTCAATGAAATCGGCATATGTCAAACTGACCTGCCGCTCGCCGGTCATGGCAGAGCACGTGAAGCACGGCTTGGGTAGCCGTCATGTTGAATGTAAACAAAAAGCTGCTCGCCGTCGCTACGCTATCGTCGTTGCGTTGGAAATGGGTTTAAATGGGCTCTTCGCCAGACTGACTTGCAGAGCAAATCTAAAATTTGCCGGAAGTTCGTCAGGGTTTACCCATGCTAAGCTAACGGCAGGATCGAGACAAGAACTCCGGCAAGACCAGAGGAGGAAGACTGCATTTTTGTGCAGAATGAATGGAGTACTGACCGCAGGGTCGTTGCCCAGCACTGCTCACCTGACCTGGAAGCCCTGTTGGTAATATACAGGCCATTTTATTTACCACGAAAACTGCAGCACGAAATCCTGGAGGGGATACATATTGTAGCAGGGGACTTTAACAAGGTGACCTTAAAGTCTGTACTCCCCAGCTTTTTCCAGCATGTAGAGTGTGCTAGTAGAGGGAAGAACACACTAGACCATGTATACTCTAACATCAAGACAGCATAGAGAACTGCTCCTCTTCCTCACCTGGGCCAGTCAGATCACATCCAACTACTCCTGATCCAGATCACACTCAACTACTCCTGATCCCAGCATACACCAGATCACATCCAACTACTCCTGATCCAAGCATGCATCAGATCACATCCAACTACTCCTGGTCCCAGCATACATCAGTCAAATCACATCCAACTACTCCTGATCTACAGAACAGAGCCTTTTGTTATTTTTATGACTTCATCGTGCTTGTATGCTGCACAATTTACATTACAGCAGAGGTGTACAACTGAATGTTTACTCAGAATTCAATGGTACTACACTAGTTCAATTAGTATTAGTATAGTATTAGTATTTTATGTCTTTGAATTGTTTTTACTTAAATACTTACATTTTAAAGAAAATAAATAAGATAATGAGCTCAATGTTGAATGAAAACAGTTCTTATATATATTGCACACAACCATGTCCTTATTGGAAGCAGTCCTGGAGCTGGGATAGGGCAGTGTCAGCTCAGGTTTTGATAATCCTACTTGGCTGTATATTCCTTCTGACCGGGATGTATGCTGGGACCAGGAGTAGTTGGATGTGATCTGACTGATGTATGCTGGGACCAGGAGTAGTTGGATGTGATCTGACTGATGCATGCTGGGATCAGGAGTAGTTGGATGTGATCTGACTGATGCATGCTGGGATCAGGAGTAGTTGGATGTGATCTATTGCATGCTGGGCTCAGGAGTAGTTGGATGTGATCTGATGCATGCCGGGATCAGGAGTAGTTGGATGTGATCTATTGCATGCTGGGATCAGGAGTAGTTGTATGTGATCTGATGTATGCTGGGACCAGGAGTAGTTCTATTGCATGCTAGGATCAGGAGTAGTTGGATGTGATCTGATGTATGCTGGGATCAGGAGTAGTTGGATGTGATCTATTGCATGCTGGGCTCAGGAGTAGTTGGATGTGATCTGATGCATGCTGGAATCTGGAGTAGTTGGATGTGATCTGATGTATGCTGGGACCAGGAGTAGTTATATTGCATGCTGGGATCAGGAGTAGTTGGATGTGATCTGATGTATGCTGGGATCAGGAGTAGTTGGATGTGATCTATTGCATGCTGTGCTCAGGAGTAGTTGGATGTGATCTGATGCATGCTGGAATCTGGAGTAGTTGGATTTGATCTGATGTATGTTGGGATCAGGAGTAGTTGGATGGGATCTATTGCATGCTGGGATCAGGAGTAGTTGGATGTGATCTGATGTATGCTGGGACCAGGAGTAGTTGGATGTGATCTATTGCATGCTGGGATCAGGAGTAGTTGATGTGATCTGATGCATGCTGGGATCAGGAGTAGTTGGATGTGATCTATTGCATGCTGGGATCAGGAGTAGTTGATGTGATCTTATGCATGCTGGGATCAGGAGTAGTTGATGTGATCTGAATGATGTATGCTGGGACCAGGAGTAGTTGGATGTGATCTGATTGATGTATGCTGGGATCAGGAGTAGTTGGATATGATCTGACTGGCCCAGGTAAGGGAGAGGAGCAGTTATGTATGCTGTCTTGATGTTAGAGTATACATGGTCTAGTGTGTTCTTCCCTCTACAATCTACATGCTGGAAAAAGCTGGGGAGTACAGACTTTAAGGTCACCTTGTTAAAGTCCCCTGCTACAATATGTATCCCCTCCAGGTGATCGCGCTGCAGTTTGTTCACTATGGTTAGCGGTGAGCCAAATTTGTGCTAACGTTTTGCATCGGGGGCTGTGTAGACGGCGGTGTGCTGTTTTCGGTGTAAATAAAATGGCCTGTATATTACCAACAGGGCTTCCAGGTCAGGTGAGCAGTGCTGGCAACGCGACCCTGCGGTCAGTACTCCATTCATTCTGCACAAAAATGCAGTCTTCCTCCTCTGGTCTTGCCGGAGTTCTTGTCTCGATCCTGCCGGTAGCTAGCTCAAGCGTGCTAGATGCCAACAACAATCCGGAGGCGGGGGCGGCGGGTCTGGCTAGGTCCTCCGGAACGTTATGGCAACGCCTGGAAGGCTCCTGTAACGGCTGTGTTGTATCGTAGTCCTATTGATTAGGTCAGTGTGGCTGTACTTGTATAAAAATACACCGACAGGAACAAATGTCTTTGTTGACATTAGTGAATGTGTAGCGTTCCAATGCGTGTTTTGAAGTGTTATTTTCTAAGTAATTTAAATACTTCGATAATGTCAATTTGCACATCGTTAACACAACGCGACAATATTATCGTGAGCCGATATATATCGCCCACCCTACTATAGGTATAATGTCCCTCTGTCTATTCCCCATCAATTCACAAGCACAAGAGAAAGTATTTTGTACTTACATTTAATACCCCTGGAACTCACTGGAAGTTGATTGAAGATGGCAAAGTTGGTAGTGTTGTTATAACCAGTCAACTGAACCCTACGATCTTTTCACAAAACGACAAAAACCTTGTCAAACTGTCAAAATCCATCATTACGTGCATGAGCTACTTTCTGACATTCTAACTTAAAGTGGCTGAATATTAAAATACATGATAGAAGCATTTTGTTAAACCACTTACAAGTGTTATGTTGACAACACTATTGAAACAATTACTTTTTATTACAACTGTACATGAATAAAGAGGCCATTTGGCCCTGGACTAATAGGGTATTCTATTTGTCCATTCTATTGTAGTAAATTCTATTTTGAAGACTTGTGCCGGCTGCATAAGTCTAATTTAAGGCCTCTCACATATAAATAGTATGGGTATATTGTACATTTTCTGAATCATCAGAGTGCCTTGAGTATTGAAGTTGTTGAGTTTTGTGTCCCTGGTGTTCCGTCATGCCCCAGGGATAAAAAGAAAGCACACGGTTTAGGCGGGAAATTGGGAGAAAATGTGTGTTATTTCTGGTTTAAAGAAGTCATGTGACCTCTGTGATTGACAGACAGATTCAGTCCTGGGCTTAAATGAAAGCCTAAAAGCCCTCCCTTTCCAACGATACCAAGCACTATATTATAGAATATTGACAATATCCCTACCATGAGCCTAAACCAGATATACACCAGATTTCAAAAACGGAATTTATCTTAGGGGGTTAGTAACTTCATGAGCTGAAAAAAAGTGATTCGCTACCACCACTGCACTGCTATCGTGATTTTTCTAGCACTACGGGTGTATACCTTGCCAAAAATCACTATGAGCCTTTGTCCCCCCGATGATACCGATCAACCCCCCTGGCTCATGGACTAAGTTTTGTTAGATTTTAAGTTGAACTTGAAGCTGTGAATTAAGGGCCAAACTAAGGGGCCATCCACACGGAGACGCTTTTTGGTGCAAACGCACATGTTTTGCATCGTTTGGGCCGACCGTCCAAATGAATCCTGTAAACTCACTGCCTGAAAACGCACTTTTTTGAAACCTGGTCCCGGCTCCCTTTTGACTTCGTTTGGACCAGCTCACTTCATCTAAATACTTTGTCTCTGCTCCCTGACACTTTCCTCTGCCCTGCCGGTCCTGGATTCTACACAACAAGATATATTGCTAACGTTATGTAGCTAACGTTAAACATCGCTAAAGTAGCTGATCGCTCCAGCAGGAACGTTAACATTAGCTGCTATGGTTAGCTGTTTATAAAGTGGAAGTAGACAACTTATCAACTAGCTAACTAATCTGTCTGCTTATCAACTCCTTGAACGGATTATAGTAACCTTTACCACGGCTTATTGTAGAAATGCTATCTACCAAGAAAAACATGTAGATTATCAAAAAGAAATTGGATCATTGATGTTTGTTTGACTGCCGATGTTAGCTAGCAGAGCTAACATTAGCGCGCTAATGTTAGCTCTGCAAGCTAACACGCTGAAATCATGTTCGATGGCAGACAGAATTGCAAAATAAAAAGCAATCTAACAGCACATGAGCAGTGGTAAAAGTTATAGTACATGAATAATGGTCATGTTATGATGGGAAGTGATATGACTATGCTCTTCTTCTCCGTTTTTGGAGAATTTCTGTAGTAGAAGCAGCGCCACCTATAGGCCTAGAATATGAAGTAGCGCGTTGAGTCTTTTACAAATGGATCGGTTTGGAGGCACATTCTTTTGACACGGTTCCAGGGAAGACGGGTAAAAAAAAGATTGTTTTGGTACGTGTGGACGTGGCCTAAATCTGTGTGGTAAACATCTCACCTCCATGTGCAAACTGTGATCTCATCAGGCTGAGTTTAATCCACATGTTCACCCTAAGTGATCTATCAATTATCACTGCATGAGTTTAACAGGAGAAAATAGGCCTGCACATTTTCTTTATTTCCAGGTCTTAATATTGACTGATTGTCTTTTCTCCTTCAAGCCAGCAACACCTCATAAAATCCTTCTTGTTGTACCATATGTGCAGGGAAAAGACAGCTGTAGAATGTTCTATTCTTGGAGGAGAACTGTGCATCAGACAGACAGTAAGCCCCCTCTGTGGGCTCTCCCTGAGTGAAATGATGACAGTAGTTGCCTTTAATAAAGTCATATATTGCTGCACTGCCAAGCATTGGTCAGACCAACAGAACTTGAAATTCTAGTGCAACACACCCTACAGTGCCTGTGTAGATACAGGTGCAAAAAGAACATCAATGGTTATGTCAGGTATTAGATGAGTTTGATCGAAAGAGAAATTTGAGTGAGATGTTAAGAAAGGAGACAGAGACACAAAGGTGTCTGCCACCAGTCTCTCTGACTATTCTTTACACACCCTGAATAACCCTTAAGGCTCTTATATACTAGATGCAGCCCAGCTGGCGCGTGCAAATGTGACGTCATGGGATCGCTGTGACTATTTCTAACCACGCTGGTGGTCGCGACACTAGTTGCAGTCTTCTCCTGAACAGCGGTGGCGCTAATGAGCAAAGGCTACCGACGTTGCTCTTTCTACGGACTAGAAGAAGAAGAAAAAGGTAAACAGCGGCAGAACTGGCAGCAGAATTGCCATCAATGCTTCGATTTGATGCGATGACATACTTCATTGGATCCAGCCTTTCATTCACCATAAAAGAACTCATCTTAATCCAGTAAGTTTACAAGACAGACTTGCAGTCACTCTGAGAGTCCTGGCATCCGGTTGTCAGCGAACTCGTTCAGGCCTCCTGTTTCTGCTTTGTCGCGCGCGGCTGAAAAAAAAAGAGCCGTGCGCGTCCTCTGCTGGCAGGATATTACGTCATTTTGACGTATTCCTATGGGTTGTCAAGCGACTTCAACATGCCTGCAAAGCATTCCGGGAAGGCGGCACTGCATTGGGAAAAATTCGTTGAACGCAACGCGGCTATCCAGTAGACGAAAATCTTTCAAACTGACCTTTATCGATCTGAAATGAAGACAGATTCAGCAACTGTATGTCCTATTTCTCGTAAACATCACCCATGACCCCCATGGTCCACCATGAGCCCCAGCGAGTACAGACTCTAGAGTCATAGTGAGAGAAACAAGTGTCTCCCATGTGTTTTCTGACCAAGGTGGGAAATCTGTAGCAGGAAAAGTTAACCCTCTCCTTGATTTCATGGAGAAGGAGAACCAGGAAATGAGCCAGGGGAAATGCAACGCTACCAAGCCACGGCGAAGCGACATGTGTTGCCGCGACGTGTAGTTACATTTTTCGAGAGGTGCGCGTCAGGCTACGGCGTAGGGTCCGGCGTAGACGCAGAGGGGTCTGTGGGGACGCCGTCGATTTTATGCACGACACATTATTCACCAAGTCCTTATTCCAAAACAACAAAGTCTTTTATTAGTGTAAAAGACAGACCTTACTCCACAGCACTGTGGGCTACACCACACATACATTCTGGGATAGGAGAAAAAACTCTCTGGGTTGTTTGCATTTCTTTAAACCAATCACAAATGTCTTGGGTGGTGCTAAGCTCCCGAACTTTTTCGGTGGAACATTTGCACCCCGCAAAAGACAGCACCACATAAAATAATTAAATGAAGTTAACCTTTGAAACAATACAGTAACGTGAGCCATTTAAATTAGCTGGATACATGGTTATACCTCATTTGCTCTTACCAGTGAATCACCATGTGTACTTTGTCCACAGCAATCCCACCAATCGGTCCCAGAACACCTCAGAGAGTAAATGTAAACATATTCTTTGTAAATCTTTACAATCATTCCCCAAAAGAACCAAGCAGCCTTGTTGCACGATCCAAATTTTCTTAAAACCTTTTTCAGCTTGAAACTTGTAGTTGTTTTCTGTAGCAAAGGGGTTTTAAGAACGACAAATTTGGTATTGAATGACAAGGCATTTTTTGATACACGATACTACGTAGGCAAATGGCGGGTTCCTAAAAAGTATCAAAGTTTGGTAACAGCCCTTATTTTGACACATTTTAATTGATATTCTACTGTTTCGTTTGTCATTGGTTTGATTTTTTTGTGTTAATGTGCAATGTGAAACAATTTTGCTTTTAGAAATATTTCATACAAGTAATTATGTAGTGTCCTGTGTCTTTGCACAGACTAAATATGTGCATCATATACAGACCATGATGTATCATTTTTAGCAATTTAATTAATGACAAACATTTGTTTTCAGACTCAATCATGTTGTATGGTGTGATCATGTATGCTTTATGCCACATGTCTCTCTCAAGACCAAGGGTTATGGGTATGTAGGGCAGGGCCCTAAACCAGTAAACCACTAAAACATGCTAGAATCTCTAAATGAATGCTGTTGTTTGACTCTGCGGTTTCTGTTTTTGCAGCTTGTCTTTTTCGCTACAACATCTTGTCACTGGTTCACTTCCTCTACCTGCTGCTACTGCCATGGTTCCTGTGTCCGAACAAGCACACACTCAGAGGTAAGACCATCTGTGTTGTACTGTATGTACATTATTTTTCAGACTACGGGTTTGTCAAATTTAATGCAATTTCAATCACTGTAACGTCAGTTTGTTGGTGCTCTGAGTGTTTATTCTTGGCCATAATTTGCTTGTGTATGTTTGGATATAAGTCTATATCAGTTTAGGGCTGTAGGGAGACAGAGAGCTACTGCCTGACAGATATACAGAACTAAAGGTTCAGTAACCAATTACAGATAAAAGGTAAGAGATACCCAAAAACAAACTAAGTTTTGTTTGGGGTCACTTAAATATGTTATGTACCAGGTTTGGTGAAGATTAGATCAAATAGTGCCAAAATAAGCAAAAAAGTTTTTTACCAAAATAAAATAAAAAATGGCCGAACATTATATAGGCAAGGCAAGGCAATTTTATTTGTATAGCACAATTCAGCAGCAATGCGATTCAAAGTGCTTTACACAAGACATAAAGACACAGTTAAAAATATCATACAAATTGGTAACAGATGAAGAAACAGTTATAAAAAATTAATGAATAAAAAATTAAATTTAAAATTTTAAAATTTAAATACAAAAATGAATTAAGAAAAAGCAGTGTTAAAAAGAAAGGTCAGCCTTGATTTAAAAGAGCTGAGATTAGGTGCCGACCTACAGTTTAGCGGTAGTTTGTTCCAGATGTAGGGACCTTTTTTGTTCCAACTCTGGGTATGGCAAGCAGACCCGTCCCTGATGATCTCAAGGATCTCAACGGCTCATAGTGTAGTAGCAGATTCGAAAGGTAAATTGGTCCTAAACCGTTTAGTGACTTATAAACTAACATGAGTATTTTGAAATCTATTCTTTGATGCACAGGAAGCCAGTGTAAGGACTTCAGAACTGGAGTGATGTGATCTATTTTTTTGGTGTTGGTAAGGACTCGTGCAGCAGCGTTCTGAATCAGCTGCAGCTGTTTAATAGACTTTTTATGAATACCTGTAAAACTACCGTTGCAGTAGTCAAGTCTACTGAAAATAAAAGCATGGATACGTTTTTCCAAATCCTGTTGGCACATAAGTCCTTTTACCCTTGCTATATTTTTAAGATGATAATAGGCAGATTTTGTTACTGACCTAATGTGGCTGTTAAAATTCAGGTCAGAGTCCATAATTATGCGAAGATTTCTTGTTTTGTCTGTTGTTTTTAACATTGTTGATTGAAGATGAGCATTGACTTTTAATCGTTCATTTTCCAAAAATGATCACCTCCGTTTTATCTTCATTTAATTTTAAGAAATTCTTGCACATCCATTCGTTGATTTGTTCAATGCACCTGGCCAGGTGTTGTATTGGACTGTAGTGTCCAGGTGACAAGGTTATATAAATCTGTGTGTCGTCCGCATAGCTGTGATAGTTTATGTTGTTGTTTTCCATGATTTTAGCTAGGGGCAGCATGTATATATTAAACAGTAGAGGCCCCAGGATGGAGCCTTGGGGAACTCCACATGTCAAACTTGTACGCTCAGATGCATAGTTACCTATTGACAAATAGTAATTTCTATTCTTTAAATATGATTCAAACCACTGTAGTACTGTTCCAGAAAGGCCTACCCAGTTTTCCAGTCTGTTTAGTAATATGTCGGGGTCAACGGTGTCAAATGCAGCGCTGAGATCTAGTAAAACTAAGACTGTAGTTCTGCCACTATCTGTGCTTAAGTGGATATCATTAAAGATTTTCAGAAGAGCTGTCTCAGTGCTATGATGTGGCCGAAAACCCGACTGTAAGGGATCCAAAATATTCTTTTGGGACAATAAAAGGTTTATTTGTTGAAAAACCGCTTTTTCAATAATTTTACTTAAAAATGGGAGGTTTGATATAGGCCTGTAGTTGTCCATTAGTGATGTATCTAGGTTATTCTTTTTTAAGAGTGGCTTGATTACTGCAGTTTTTAACGCCTGTGGGAAGATACCTGTTTGAAGAGACATGTTTACAATCTGTAAAAGATCTGAGACCAAACAATTCGAAACATTTTTGAAAAAGCCAGTTGGTAAAATATCAAGGCAACAGGAAGAGGTTTTCAGATTTTGTATAATCTCCGCCAGTTGACCTTGGTGAATCGTTTGAAATTGTGTCATATGAGGACTTGTTTTGCTTAAACACTGAGACAGCACATATCCTGTACTTGATATGGATGCACTGACTGTAAGTCTAATTTTCTGAATTTTTTCACTAAAGAAGATGGCAAAGTTATTGCAAGCTTCAGTGGACAAAAGGTCAGATGCTACTGGTACTGGAGGGTTTGATAACCTATCGACAGTAGCAAATAGAGCACGTGAATTTTTAGAGTTTTTTGCAATAATTTCAGAGAAGAACGTCCGCCTTGCATTTCTCAGTACCACATTAAAAATACAAAGTCTGTCTTTATAGATTTCATAATGGACCTGTAGGTTTGTTTTTCGCCACCTGCGTTCAGCTTTTCGACACTCTCTTTTTTCTAATCTTACAGGTGTGACATTTCTCCATGGAGATTTTTTCTTGCTAGAGATGGTTTTGACCTTAACGGGAGCAATGGTGTCAATAATAGTTGATATTCTACAGTTGAAATTATCTACAAGTTCGGTTGCTGAGGCTCCAGAGGGGGCGGTTGTGGACGAGAAAAGCTGAATGAATTTTTCACTGGTGCTTTCAGTGATGTATCGTTTTCTGATTACCTCTGTATGAACATTTTTTTTCACAGTTATAGAGCTATTAAAAAATATAGGTGCAAAGGGGCGTGGCCTAGATCAGTCGAATTGGCATAATTCAAGGAACACACTGTGCAAATATTGTTTTGCTATGTCTCATGGTTTATACGTTATTAAAACATGTAATAACTAACCACATGATGGCACTATTTGTACCATGTTTTACAGTAATATGTTAAAGGAATATTTCACCGCTGGAAAGCTGAATATATCTTTAAATTGGGTCACTTATGTAGTAGAAATGTGAAAAGAAAATTGAAATTGGTGCCTTCTAGGCTAAGAAAAGCCAGAAAATGTGTTTTTGGCTTATATGGATGAAAGACACCAAATCCCAGAATGCACCTGCTTCGCTGCTTTATGAGTCCACTCCCAAGCCACGCCTACCGCTTGACAGACCGACGGAGGCATTCAACTCAACTCAAGCGTGTTTTATTGTCATTTCAACCATATACACGAAAAAACGTTTCATCGTGACTGAAGTGGTGTTACACATTTAATATATATAAAAACAACATTATATAAAAACGACATACGAAAAAAGCTATATTTAGTGCACACGCATTATATGCTCCGTGAAGTTCAGCTAACGCATACTAGCATTAGCACTTGGTGGGCTGTAAACACCGAGAATAACACAGCCGTGAATTAGCATGGAATGTAGAATGGTCGGCATTTAACAGTCACAAACTCCACCAGCAGTTAGCAGTTAAATGGATACAAATCACCACATTTCTGCACCACTCCGTGTTAACACAGCCCACCTCTTTTACCCAGCGACATAGCATCTCTAGCTCGGAGGGCTAGCAGGCCTGGTAGCTGGACAGTCCGGTACACTATTCAGGCATGTTTCCACAACAACAAAAACACAGCAGTCTCTGAACTCGCGTTAGGAGTTTCGTTGAAGTTTGATGTAGTCCAGTTTGTTGTCTAATGAGCGGACACTTGCAAGCAGGATCCGTAAAGTTCAGCTAACGCATACTAGCATTGGTGTAGCTAAACACCGAGTATAAACACAGCCGTGAATTAGCGTGGAATGTCGAATGGTCGGCATTAAACAGTCACAAGCTCCGCCAGCAGTTAGCAGTAGCTAGTTGGATTTAATTTCTGCACCAGTCCGTGTTAATACAGCCCACCTCCACGGGCCGGCGAGAGCAGCCTGGTAGCTGGATAGTCCCGGTGCTGGTACACTGTTGTTCAGCCCAACTCGCGTGGGGAGTTTCGTTGAAGTTGGATATAGTCCAGTTTGTTGTTTAATGAGCGGACACTTGCAAGCAGGACTGATGGGACAGGTGGCCGGCTAGCGTTAGCTTTCCACCTAGCCGATGAGGATGTCCCCTAGCCGGCTAGCGGCAGCAAGCGACACCGCTGGTCTCCGTGCAGGCGAAGCTCAGAGTGTGCCGAGTATTCCGTCTGTAATAACGTTTCCTGCATATTCTTCGATCTGTACCAATGTATCCCGGTGGTACACACGTGTGGTAGTTTGAATGCACATAATTGTTGTAAATGTTTGCTGCTGAAAACAGAGAGCCTGTTTAGCGAAGCTTCAAGATGGCTGACAGTCGTTTTCATTCGGAATACCTCGGCCAGACTCGGCAGTCCAACCCCCTGTGGGCGGGTTTAAAACATGCGGAAGTAGCTCCTACTATTGGCTGTAGTCCTTTGCCTCTGGCCAAAAAATCTTCCAATGACGGAAAAATCGTCATTTTACGTCATCGGAAGATTTTTTCCAGACCCCCAATGCAGAGATCTCTCGTGTTAGGGGGACATGAGGGAAGGAAGCACGGTCATTCAGAAATACTACCGGGTTTCTACTGATACAAAGCTGAATGCTAAATCGGTGAAGTATCCCTTTTAAGCATTTCCACATTGTCTTGTAGTTTTTGAGATTTCAGCTTTTAAAATACAATTTTAATGAAAAAAGATATAAAGTCACTGAAACATGTTAAAATAAAGAGAGAAATTTCCATCAAAGA
This sequence comes from Perca fluviatilis, assembly GCF_010015445.1. Classification (NCBI taxonomy): domain Eukaryota; kingdom Metazoa; phylum Chordata; class Actinopteri; order Perciformes; family Percidae; genus Perca; species Perca fluviatilis. The sequence continues at coordinate 29,886,256 of NC_053130.1, read as the reverse complement.
ATGACAAAAATCTTCATGACTCACTGTAATTATCTAGGTAGTCTCGCTTTGCCAGACATATCTCCACAGTTCTGGGGAGGTGCGTCTGGCTAGTCCACACAACATTCCTGGATAGGAGAAGAAAAGGTCAGGGGTCGGTTGCATTTCTTTAAACCAATCACAGTTGTCTTGGGCGGCGCTAAACTTCGGACGAAAAAGAAAAGAAAATGCCACATACAATATTAAATGAAGTTAACTGTTCACACAATACAGTAACGTGAGCTTTTTTAATTAGCTGGATACATGGTTAAACATAATTTGCTCTTATCAGTGTATCACCGTGTGTATTTCGTCCACAGCAAATCCTTGCCAATCGGTGCCAAAACATCCTAATTAGATAATGCCATAAACATATTCTTTCTAAATCTTTACAATCATTTCCTGAACAAACCAAGCAGGCCTGCCTTGTTGCACGATCCAAATTTTCTTTAAAACTTGCCATTTTCAGCCTGTAACGTTGCTCAGAGGTTCCGGTTATTGTTGCTTGATGCAACCAGAGTTTAAAGTTAACTCAAAAAAAAGAGCGGAAAGTGAGGGACAATAGAGACTACTATCTAGGTAACATGGGACCTGCAAAATAAAGGGTAACACTATGGTATCTACACTCACCTAAAGGATTATTAGGAACACCTGTTAAATTTTGCATTATGCATTTATCTAATCAACCAGTCACACGGCAGATGCTTCAATGCATTTAGGGGGGTGGTCCAGGTCTAGACAATCTCCTGAACTCCATGGCATAGTTGTTGGTGCCAGACGGGCTGTTCTGAGTTCAATCTGCTCAGTTACTGGGATTTTCACACACAACTATTTCTAGGGTTTACAAAGAATGGTCTGAAAAAGTAAAAACATCCAGTATGCGGAGAATGGGCCGAGTGATTCAAGCCGATAGAAGATCAACTTTGACTCAAATGACCACTTGTTTCAACCGCGGTATGCAGTAAAGCATTTGTGAAGCCACAACACAACAACCTTGAGACGGATGGGCTACACCAGCAGAAGACCCCACCGGGTACAACTCATCTCCACTAAAAATAGGAAAATGAGGCCAGATTTTGCACGAGCGCACCAAAATTGGACAGTTGAAGACTGGAAAAATGTTGCCTGGTCAGATGAGTCAGAATTTGGCGTAAACAGAATGAGAACATGGATCTGCCATGTCTTGTTATCGCTGGGCAGGTTGGTGGTGGTGGTGGTGGTGTAATGATGTGGGGGATCCCTTTCGCCTTCAGAACTGCCTTAATTGTTTGTGTCATTGATTCAACAAGGTGCTGGAAGTATTCTTTAGAAATGTTGGCCCATATTGATAGGATAGGGTCAAACACGGTATTAGTATGGTGTTCCTAATAATCCTTTAGGTGAGTGTACATAAGAGTGACATGACACCGTCATGAACACATGACACAGTCATGACACATGAACCCTAACCCTTTATGACCTTTGTATTGTTTTGTATTCATTTTAATTGTTAAAATATGTCTATATATGTCTTTTAGTATGATTTTTAGATTATATTATTCCTTCCTCTTTTCCGGGGTTTAATTTTTACCTTCAGAGGGGGTTCAACATTTTAAATGATTATTTTTCCCACTGTTTTAAATAATATTTCAAACATGCCTTGGTTTACCTTTTGTAAAAAAAAAAAAATGTCCTGCCTTATTTATATTTGAATAATTTTATTGTACTTTTATCTTCCTTGCTAAATATTTATTATGATTATACAACTGGAATTACTTACCTGAGATTTTAACATGATAAAACACATGCCATTTGTTTTATGCGTTTTACTAACATTGTGATTTTATTCAATGATGTATTTTTAACTTTGCATGTTTATGGCACTTTTTACTTATGAAGCACTTTCTTTTAAAAGCACTTACTTTTACTAATATTAAATGGTTTATGTTTATATATTCTTTTAAAACTGAAGGGTAAGTAATTCTGACAGTATTTTAGATCTTTTAAATGTGTTTAATTTAATTACATCACTAGTATTTATTTTGAAGTTGATTAATATAGATTCTTTTTAAATATTGGGACAGAATTTATTTTAGTATTATGATACCGGGCTACTTATTTAAATAATTCTATATATATATTTTATTTATTTTATAAATGTCTACGGGAGAGATGCCAGGGCTTGTGTGGAGGTAACCTTTTATTTAAAGTTTTAATTTCCCGCTGTCTGTCCTGTCCAGTGGTCCTTTTAACTGACTTTAAATTTCTGGTACTCTTTTAAACTGTTTTTACTTAACCGAACATGTTTTTTTTAAAGAGCTTCTTTAAGTGTTTTTATTTACACAATATATATCCCCTTGTGCCAGTGGCCCCCGTAACGCCTATCCCAGGCGTTACGTTTTAACCCAAAAAACAAAAACTACGGTGAGTAAATCTTAAAAGTGGCGATTCCGTCCTAAATATGCTTTTAAATGAAAGTTTGACTCGGGCACATTCACAAAAAGACCCTAGGTTGCATTTTGGTGAGAGTTACGCTTTAAGTAACATTTTCAATGCAGGGCTTTTACTTGTTATGGAGTATTTTTACAGTGTGGTATTGCTACTTTTACTGTGAAACATTTAAATACTTTCTCCACCCCTGGTATCATAAATGATACAAACCCATTGAGAGCACATTCTTCTTGTGAAGATTATACATGTGTGGGTTTGAGTAGCTCCCCTGATATTTCCCCTGATGTTGAAATGAAAATTGCTCTTTCGCCAACTGACATGATCGTTAGTCCCAGTTGCTAGTGGGGCAAAAGAAATAGATTTCTTTTTCAGTCCTCCCTTCTGTCTCTCTTCCTGACAGTCTTTCTGATTTGGTAGTCAAAATGCATAAAGAGGCTTTTATTTTGGTGGGAGAATGGTTAAAGAGAGAGGGGGGGGGAACATAGATCAACGGGGAGTTCCCCTAAAGGAAAACCGAGGGCCTGCCAAAACCTTGACACACACACACACACACACACACACACACACACACTCAGAGGAGAATTAAGAGACAGTTTAAGTCAGAGCTGGAGATTACTCAACAACTGGCATGTGTTCAAATATCCAATTACACTCTTATACATCGTGCATAAGACTCTGGGATTTGTATGGTCCTAAGAGGAGAATTCTCTATAACAGTGATGCTTTGGCACTATGACAAAACCAAGGATTGTATCTTTAAAACCATCGGGAGAATAAAGGATTCATATTTAAATGGTGAGTCTTGTTAAGTGTCTGTTTTTCATTGTCTGAAGAGATGAGGTGTACAATATTATCTTTGAATCCTTGAATCCTTGACTATTTTTTAAATGAAAATCTTTACATGTATGATGTCACTGTTAATTGATCGCGGCCTGCAACCAATCAGAATCAAGTATTCACGTTAGAAGTCTATGAGAGTGTCATGGACAAACAATTCCCTCCATGCTGCCTAATACCTCCATACTGTAATCCAGTTTGTTCTGTGTGCTGTTACCTGGACGTGCAACACTCACTGTGATAAAGACAGTTTGAGACAGTGTTGAAATGAGATGGTTATTTGGCCAGGTTGGGGTATGAACAAAGATGAAAGCTGTTTGTGTTGCATGTCTGAATGATATTCAAGGCCACAGTGCAGAGGGTGTCAGCAGGACTTTTCTGTGTCTGCTGGATGGAGTTTGGCATTTGTTTGTCACTTCATCCATTTGTCACTTTATCCATTACAGTAACATTTCATAATGTTAATGGAATATGAAGATCCTATTTCTGTTTGTTTTGGAAACTTTCTTACAACTGGGTAAAACAGGTAAAAAACAACAGACAAATAAAAAAATAAAAAAGATATCCGATTGTGAAAGAAAGCAGCACTACCGCAGCTGTCTGCTTGCACATTCTCGTCAAATTACAAACCAAGAGGTTCCCGCTCTGGAGAGAGAGAGGTCTACAGTCTATAAATTAAGTTTTAAAGGTCCAATATGTAATATATTTACTGTAATAAATCCAAAAATGACCCCAATGCGTCATCGGATATTAAGGAAACATGCTAAGTTGAAAGACTATCTTTTATGACAACAGTGCTAATGCTGGTATTTTCTCCTTTTGAAATTTCCATTCCGTGATGGAATTTCTGTTTGTGTTTTGGCCTGTGTGCTGTTATCAACTGCCCAGTTTGACAGCCAGGCCGGGTTGCCAGATATACTTGTAAAAATGTAAACCCAGTGCACCACAGCTGTAACATTAGTAGGCTACAGCCATGAAAGCAGCAAACAAACAAACAGGATCAGCGGAGATAGATTCTTCCCGACCTAAAAAAACGAGCATGATTCTAACAATTGCATGACTAGAGACAAACCCCTGGTAAATATTGGAGATGTATTTGAAATATGGAGACAGCTTAGAGCCCAAAAGGATGGAGAGTTGGCATTTCCTCCTGAACAAGTAGCTAAGCATTAGCTTCAGGCTAATTTATCACAGCTACAAGGGACGGGCATTTTATGTCATTTCAACATCTGTGTACTCACAATGAATCCTCATTAAACACTAGCTATCAGTATTACATATTGCACCTTTAAGGTATAGGACATTATTTTATTTTATGTATAGGTCTAATGTGTAGGTATGTAGATCTTTTAAAATACATGTTTATTTTCAAATAAATATACGTATACAAGTAGATGTGTCTCTCATGTATGGGTTTGCCATCAAAATGTGCACAAATAGTTATTTGAATATATTCCATCCTATGTGTTTTTTTAGAAGGAATATTTGTCATTTTGGTCGGTTTTGACAGCCCTGCTCATCAGTGAGGGATTTAGTTTGAATGCTTTTCATCTTTTATGACATTGTTTTCCAACGTTCTGCTGTCCTCCATCAGTACTGCAATCACTGCGAAGAGGAAAAGGGGCTGTGGAACCTTGTTATGGCGCCAGCTGTGATTCTATCTGTAGCAGTCCTGTCATTTTTTATCAGAATCAACACATTCCAACTTTCCCATTTGAGTGCCAAAAGGCCAGTATTTTAATAGATAGATGAAGCCTGCAATGATCCAGATTCCATGTTTGAAAGGTGACATTATTTACTTTGTGCTCTGGCTAATTTCATACCTACATTGACCGCCGCGTAGAATTGTTAGTTGGTTTCTTAAAGTAAAAATAAATTTGACTATCTGAAATGGTCTTTTAACTGCTTTCATACTGTCTAAATGTATAAGTATATCAGCATTTAGTTCTTGAGGTTGCATGAGTGAACAATGCAAATAATGCACTTTTTAAGTATAGTGAGCTTTCTCACTATATGTTGGTGCATGAGTTAGCACCCTGGCCTCACAGCAAGGTGGCTCTGGATTCTAACCTGGTGAGCAGCTGGGCTCTTTGTGTGTGGTGGTAACATGTTCTCTCCACCTCTCTTTCCACCTGGTGCACCCACAGTCTAGTTCATTATGTGTGGCCCTGAATTAGACTAGTGACTTTCCGATCTCATGGTTAACTACAACTATCACAAGCATTTGGACCGGAAGGACACACAGAAAGGACAAAACTTACTCCCACAGGCACACACTCAGTACAGTATAAACATAATTTACTTTAACAGCGATTGTGATTGGTTTAAAGAGATGCAACAAACCCAGAGCGTTTTTCCCTTTCCCAGAAAAGCGATGTAGCCAGACCATACTCCACCACTGACACAGTGCTGTGGAGATCAGTCTAACAATGCAAGACTAGTATGACTGGGATTGATAATTGAACCGAAAATTATTTTCAGCCTGAAATTAGGAGGTCTCAATTGCCAATTTTACTTCTTCAAGTGTGAGTCTCAGTTGTGATTTTGATAATGATTGTTCCATTAAGGAAATGGCTTGAGGAAAAGAATGTTTTGAGCTGTGTTTGGTTTGAAATAGTCTATATCCACAATGTTTCCACTTCCTGGATTGCTCTCGTTCTGCCGGAAATTTTGCTGGATGTCACTCTTTTCGGATGTCCGTTTTCCGATGTCCGTTACCTTCCGCTTGCTTTGTGTTATAATTTTAAACTCGGTGGATTTATGAGGACTATGGTTAACTAGGGTGACCAGACGTCCCGAAAAATTATTTTTATAATTATATAATTTTATATATAAATTAGAGCAAAGTCTCAAGAGCAGACTCTCGAGTAGTTGTAGTCTGATAGAACATTAGACGCGAATTTTGATAACATGCATTGCTATTTTTCATTCATTCATGTTGAAATGGAGGCTCAGGCTGGTGTCCCGGGACCCGATGAACACGTAGCTAAAAAGCAAAAACGTCTCTGCAGGAACCCGGAGGACTGGGTAGGGAAATACCCCTGGATTACTGCAGTTTTACGTGATGCAAAAAAAGCGTTTTGCAATGTATGTAGGAAAGAGTTTGGCATTTCACATGGGGGGAGGGGAGGGGAGTCAGATGTCAGGCTGCATGCTAGCAGCAAACTACATATAATTATAACTGCACAACTGTACAGAACACTTTGGTTTGTTTTATGTGTTTCCTAATGACACTTGAGTTCATGATTTTAATGATTTTTTATTTGTATTTTCGGGTTTACATGACAGACAGTTGAATTCCTGAATAAAAATAATAAAATTTTTTGTTTTTTTTTTTTTTTTTTTTTTTCCCCCCCCCTTTTTTTTTTTTGTTCCCCTTTTTTTTTTTTTTCTTTTTTGGGGGGTAAATCCAGACAGCTAGCTAGACTATCTGTCCAATCTGAGTTTTCTGTTGCACGACTAAAACAACCTTTGAACGTACACATGTTACATCAAAACAAGTTCCTTCCTGAGGCTATTTTGCAGCGACACCTTGGCTCCGCTTTGCGTTTAGCACCGCCCAAGACGATTGTGATTGGTTTAAAGAAATGACAATAAACCAGAACACGTTTTTCTCCCATCCCGGATCGGACTAGCTATACCCTCCTACGTAGGGCTGTTGAGAAAGGTCTGACAATGCGAGACTAGGTTTAAAAAGTGTCTCAGCAAGTGCCTGGGTAGCTCACGTGGTAGAGCGCACGCCTATATACAGAGGCTCAGTCAGCGGCAGCGGGTTTGGTTCCGACCTACAACCCTTTGGTGCATGTCATTCACCCTCTCTCTCCCTTTTCTTAACCATCCTGTCAAAAATAAAGGCCTTAAATTGCAAAAAGGTCTCAACTTTTGACAGTTAGCTTTACTGGTTGCCAGTTGCTTGTTGCAGCGCAGATTCATCAGGCTCTGCCCGCTTCACTAAATTAGGATTTGGCTCCACACACCTTCAAGACAAGGACAGGCAGGGACAGGTGCCAATACCAAAGAAAGAGACATGATACAACAACAAAAGGCTAAAGGCCTATATGTTCATTATAGGTTTAAACAAACAAAGGACTTTCACCCAGGAGACCGCTGTTCATGTCCCTTTTGTAAGTAAAATTCAACATTGAGTTATTTTAACTTCATGAAACAAACCTAACTACGCCACATGCTTAATTATGTCATATATGGAAGTTGTTGCTTATGTATGGACTACGTAACAATTTTACCCGAACCATAATCTTTTCCGGAACCTAACCAAATAATTATAATTATTACTATGACCGTTTCACAATGTTAACCATGTGTTTAAACTGCGACTGTTACATTTAGGTATGAGGACGTGTTGATGTTCTAATTTCTAAATGCTAATTTGGGAAACTCTCCTGTGGGTAGGGACAAGTAACCTATGTGGTCGTCTGTGTTGGAAGACTTGTTGATTTAGTGATTTTTAGAGTTCCTCTTGTTTTCTTTTAGTGGAAACTACACACAAAAACACACACACACACACACACACACACACACACACACACACACACACACACACACACACACACACACACAAAACACACACACACACACACACACACACACACACACACACACACACACACACACACACACACACACACACACACACACACACACACACAGGATGATTTCCATCCACAGAGGGTTGGGCTAGAAATACAAACAGTAGAAGGGGAAACTGCTGCAAGTGCACCACTGGACAATGTTTATTCTTAGTATGATTTGACTCCTTCACCTGCATTCACTGCTATTCAGTGCTTAAGTAATTACTCAAATAATCAATTAGTCAATTGACAGAGAAAATAATAAGCAACATTATTGATTATCAATTAATCGCGTAAGTAATTTTCCAAGCAAAACTGACATACATGAACTTGTCTTAGCTTTTAAATTGTGAGGATTTATTGTGTAATAGTAAACTGAAAAAAGCATCTCCACATCCACCACTGCACATCATGTACGTGGTGGAAGTTAGAAACATTACTGTAAGAGAAAAGGAACAAGCTTGACATGACGTTTAGCATTCATAGTTGACTTATTAATGTGTGATTCCTTAAATTAACAAATCCAGAGGAATGGAGCTGATGGCTGTAACTAGTGACTCAGCAGCAGTGAAGCCAAGCTCAGGACTGACATCTGCCATCTATCCATTACTCTTCGCACAAACATACCCCAATAACTACCCGCCAGTCTGCCGTGAAGTCTGCTGTGAATTAGCATTTCCACCATTTCCCTTTGACCAACACATTGGTTCATGGTACAGTAATGTAACATTTTCTGTGGATACCCATCCCTAGATGATGGGGATTTGGTTCTGATTAAGACTGGGCAATAATTACTACAGTACTTCCAGAAATCAACTTTGATGGAATCATATCATTATGATATAATCATATCATGCAGTGGTCCTCTGGACTGGATACGTATTTTGTTTGCTACATATATTGACATATAAATATATAGCAACCATAACAAACAAATTTAACACTTTGGGCACTACTGTATTTCAGTGCACAGTGGTAGGTATATACTTTGAATACACACACAATACTCTTTTGTAGTAAAAATTCATTGTTGGATTAAGTCAGCACATGCAATTTTTTGACGAAAAAGGAAAATGTAGAATACCACCAGGCTTATGCTTTAAGTAGGTGTTTATGTTTCACTTTTGGTAAAGCTACGCTAGCAGTTTCCAGATGCTTCCAGTCTTTGTGCTAAAATAATGCTTACATGACACATACCATATTCTCATCTGACTCTGGATAAGATGGTTAAAGGCATGAGTAAAAGGCATGAGTAAGTTTTTCCACAAAAAAAAACAATGTATAGACTCATACAATAGTTATCCCTCTAAACCATCACTTACGACCCACTAGAAATGTGTGGTGGTGTCTGTACCTGCATGTATTTCCTTATTTTGCCTTGTCCGGGACATTTTTGGGCATCAGGCTCTATAAAACCATAGTGACTAGGTGCCAGATTGTAAGCATGCATGCAAGAGGAAGCAACCAAAAGGCAGGATACAGTGCAGAAAAAATGCAAATAAAGCGAGGCGAAACACCAAGCAGAGAAAGCCCTGTCAAAATGAGAGTGAATCTGGGTCTGGCTTTCACCCTCTGGCGAGCAGAGGGAGGGGCCAATTGTGAATGATGTTGTTCCAATGTACAAACCGGAACTGACAAATCCTTATGCTTTTCAAGGAAAACTTTGTTTTTATTCAACCTGGAACCTATTTTCCTATGTTCTTAGAGGGAACAACAATCTATAATTTTGGTCCAGTATTAAACAAGACAAACAAGCTACAATGTAACATTAATCGGCAATTGCACACCTTCAATTTACATCCACACAAAGTGCTTGTTTTGCAACTGACATATTCAGATTATTAGTTACAGTGTTTATTATGGAAAGGATCCCTACAGCAGTCAACTTTTTTGTTTAAGAGTAATATTATTTTTGTTTAACATGAAACCGCACCAAAATTGCCATTGCCAAACCCACCAGACTCCATTTAAATAAACAGTAATTTTATCATTGTAAAATACACTTTTTCACCAATGTATGTGGTATGTACTGGTCTATCCGTGACAGTATGGTAAAATAGGGTCCAGTTTGAACCCCCACCCCACCCACCCCCCGAAATAACCCTTTAACCAGTGGATTAAATAACATGCCAGGATGCTTTAATTTTGTGTATTGTACTCTGTATATGTGAAATGGAATTATTTCCTATGTTGTATTTGAACTCTGTTTCCCTATGTCTTCTTGTCTTTTTGTCTTCCAGGTCACACAGGTCGGTTTATCAGAGCGGTGTTCTGTACCAGTCTACTATTTGTACTGTCTCACATCTGCTTCCAGACAGTACTATACACATATCCTCCTCTCAACAACGCCATAGGTGATAACTGTTCACAATGGGACACCATAAGCAGACATATAGGACTGTCCAGGTATGTTACTAGTGTAGCACCAGTTATCCATGCCACTGTCATTAATGTTTGGAGTACTAATTGGGGGAAGGGTTGTCGAAAATATGAGTATACCATATCCAGACAATAGTCTGCTATAGTGAAAATGTTATACGCCAACATATTTAAAGTAATATAAGACAAGAACAGATTCATTTTTATTTGCCCCCATTGGTGGAGGACGTGCAGAATATTTGGGGAAATATCAGAATGTAAGATTGTCAGTTACATCTACATGCAGTACATGTTTGTAGATGGAAAAATGTTTGACCTCCCTTGATATTTCCACATATGCATGTGTGTGTGTGTCTCGTAGGCTTCCCTTGGATGATCCCTGGAGTGCATTACGCCTTCTGTGTCCTGACCTGGGTGTGTGTGTGGTTGCCCTGATAACAATGGTCCTCTGCAACAGATTGGTCAGAAACAGAAAAATGGTGGCTGCTGCCAACATTACATCTGTGAGTAATTTGAGTGTTTGCAAGAGTGAGAGATACAGCTGAAGGGGTCACTGTGTTGTTGGGATCTAAATCTAAAATGTTGAAATCTAAATTGACATGGTGTTTAATTAACTATGTGGTGCTGTTTTATGAAGCAAGTTAACTGTAAGATCATGCAAATTATCAGTAAGCCTCATTCACTTAAAGGTAGGGTAATGGTAATGTTGAAAAGCTAGTAAGATTTGTTAGTTGCATCTGGTGGTAGTGATGGCGCAGTGGATATGAAACATACCTTTGGTGTGGGAGATCTTGCTTCTCTATCAACACAGACGTGTTCAATGTAGCCAGCCTGTCAGACTGGCGATCAGATTGCATATCGGTGATCTCGAGTAACCACGGTTAGACGCTTTGAAAATATTATGGCCAAAGCCTAAACCATGTGTGGCAACTTTTACGTTTTATCCTCCATTCTCCAGTAGACGTGCAGTAACTCCAGCAGCAACAATGCGTATTACTGTAAGCTCAGGCTCGTTCACGGGCAGTGTTGCCACAGTTACTTTGAAAAAGTAACTTAGTTACTTTTCGGATTACTTGATTTTAAAAGTAATTTAGTTACTTTACAGATTACTTGATTTTAAAAGTAACAAAGTTAGATTACAAGTTACTTTATTAGTTACATTCAGCAACTGCCGACAACACCCCTACAGCCTCAACATAAAAATGACAACCGGTTTACTGTGAGGCAGCTCGGCGTTGCCAGTAGTGGGGATCTTGTTTATTATGGCATGAAAGAGAGCCAGTCAACCGTGTTTAAGGACAGCATTTCCTCTACAACATACTCCAACTTCTTCAACTCTCCTCCACTTACTGGTTTTGCATCAAAGTCCAGCTTTTGTTGTTTGGGTGGTGGGGGACCTCCTGCTCTCTGCTTCGCACCACCTGGTGGGACTTGCTCTGTAAGTTTGACTGCAGTGCTGCAAATCCAAATGTTTCTTCAAATTTGACGTAGTGTTTTTGTAGCTAGATAGCACTTTGTCGCCACCAGTGCAGAGTGTACAACGAACCTTAATATTGCTGTCTTTACCTGACACAAACTCAAAATAGTGACTGTATTTCCAGCTAGAAAACACGCATCTCTCTCCTCCCTCCATTGTTGTTTACGTTTGTGTCGCTGCGTGGTACACGTGAACTGTCCACATGCTGAAAACGTGACTTGTCACATACGTGACTTCAAAAATGTATATTTTTACTAAGGAAAATGACAAATATAGTAACGCACAGTGACTTGGATAAGTAACTTTAATCTGATTACTGGTTTGGAAATAGTAACGTGTTAGATTACTCGTTACTGAAAGAAGTGGTCAGATTACAGTAACACGTTACTAATTAACGCATTACTGGCATCACTGTTCAAGGGAGGGGTAGAATACGCACCGGGGAAAGGAGGCATTTCATTGGTTCTTTCCAAGCGGACCGCATATGGCGTTATATATGTGTCTCATTCCTGAGTGAGTAATTTTATGTTTTGAGCACAGAGAACTATATTTTGCAAGCATATTACATTGCATTTTGAAAAGAAATTAACACTCGCAAAACAATTAATTAATAATTTAGTTTGAGTAAATAAAAACCTATTTCGTGCACAATAAATGTATTTGCATGTCTTTCTCTGCTCGCAGGTAGATGCTGCTGCGCTCCGGTCATGTCTCCCTCGCTTTCAACCTCTTCACTCTACGCGCTCAACTCTAGACACACTCGCTAAAATTTTCACAGCGTTCCAAGTGTGCCACAAAACCAACCAATCGGAGAATTAAAGGTCAATTCTGATTGGCTGTTCGTCTCCAATTAGATTGCAAGTAGCAGGAAACAAAAATCTAGGAGGAACAGGCTTTTTCAGTCAACACCTGTTGGTACCATAGACAGTATATAATTGACCAACAGACCCCGTTGCTCTGGACGGAGACATGACAGTATATAATGGACCAACAGACCCCGTTGCTCTGGACGGAGACCAGTGAAGGCTATTAGAAGCACTTTTCCAGTGATCGCTAGCTTTACTGCACAGCCTCCAACTGAGAGAGACAACGTAAATGTGACGTGCAACGTGTCTGAAAGTTGTAAGTGTTCTGGTAGCTGTGCCAAGAGAAATCGCAATCATTCCCAATCTTGCAGAGTAAGGGAGACATGACCGGAGCGCAACAGCGTCTACCTGCGAGCAGAGTAAGACATGCAAATACATTTATTGTGCACGGAATAGGTTTTTGTTTACTCAAACTAAATTATTTTTTGCGAGTCTTAATTTCTGTTCAAAATGCAATATAATGTGCTTGCAAAATATAGTTCTCTGTGCTCAAAACATACAATTACTCACTCAGGAATGAGGCACATATATAACCGCAAGGTAGTGATTGATGGGTATTTTAAAAGGATTACTACAGAAGATGGATCTTTCTCTCTCCTTTTTAAGAACCCATAAGTTATTTATTGCTGTCCCAGTGTAAACCATAAAAAAGTGTATATTGGAAATAGTTACCAATCCTGCATACAGACAGGTTAAGTCAGGTTAAATAAAGCAGGTTACTTTGCACTTACAGTTCCTGGTTTAGGTGCTAGTAACTAAACAAGCCTAAACTAAACGAGTCCTGGTCAGTCATAAATTATATTCACACTTCTTTATTGTGCTGCCTTACGACAAGCTCATGTTGATTAGTAATTTATAGAACTGGCAACTGGCTCTTATATTCAAGGACGGTACATCAGATTATCTGATGGTAGGCTTATGTCTGTCATTTATGGATTTTTTATGCATGGCTCAGCAGTAGGCAGCTGTGTTATAACGTTTTTGCTTTTTCTGGCATAATTTCTTCTTGACCATGCCTTAGTTTTTAATAAACAGACTAAACTTGCTGCACTAGTTTTTGGTGCCCTTTGGATTACTTGTACAGAATTTTTTACTTGTTTTGAACAATGTGTTTTTAATCCCTCAAAAAGGTGCGCTGCCTTTGTTCTGTCTTTATAAACATGGCTGACACCCTTCTCTTCGCTGTACTGAATGTTATTAAACTCTGTGTGTGTCCACATAGCGTTAATGCAGATCTGGATTGAATTAGGCTCAGTGACTTTACAGTGATTTCCCCTGTGTAAAACTGTATGAGCTCAGTTCAAAAGGCCACACTAGTGCCTAGTTGTTACACTGACTTGCCTCATTTTCTCTAACCCTTTACCTAATAAGGATTTTATTACCACAGTGGACACATATTTCATAACAAGACTTATAGTCACAAGTGAACAGTTTCAGTAAAAGTAGCCAAAGTACTACTTGTGAAAGAACAGTAGAGTTTAGTTTGCCATTTAAGGGAAGACCTTATACCTCCAGTTTAGGAGATTTTCATAATTTTAGATCAGTTGATGAAAAGAGATAAGGAAAGATGGACAGAAGGTAGAAAAGAAGAATGAGAAGAAGGAAAGACAACAGGAATAATATAAGGGAAAACAAAGATGATAGCTGTACTTGATGAGCTTATCTGATATTTAAAGGTGCTCTAAGTGATGTGACGCGTTTTTTAGGCAGCAACATTTTTTGTCACATACAGCAAACATCTCCTCACTATCCGCTAGCTGCCTGTCCCCTGAACACACTGTAAAAAAATGCGGCCTCTGTAGACAGCCCAGGCTCCACAAATGGCAACAAAAACAAACTGCACCAACCTGCACAACGAACCATAACTCCTCATTTCCACCAGATGCGTAACGGCTGCGGACCGGCTCCGCTGCGTGCCGGCTGCGTGCTCCGCCATCCGTCAACACCCACCAGGTCCGGATTTGTTGTGGCACGGCTGCGGCCATGACTGACAGCTGTAGTCACGAGGACCCACATCTTCTCGCGAATTCACGTAGAATATAACCACAAAACCACCACCAGTTAGTTTCCATCCAGAGGAGTAGAGGGGGAACAGCTCTGTGCTGTGTTTTCAAGGTGTAATGCAGGGAAATATGATCCGCCGTGAGCACGCTGGATTTTATTTCGAAAATTAACCGAATATTTATTTTGTTTCTGTGCTCTCCGGCGTCCGGCAAAAATAGAAGCTCTGCATATCTGCTCTGGAGGGCTTGCGGACTGCCGGAGCTGGGAGGCAGTCGGAACGCAGCCGTTCTGCAGTCAGTGGAAATACACACACTGACTTTAATGGAAACCTAATGACTCCGCCGCCGTTTCGGAGCTGTTCCGCAGCCGTTCCGCAGCTTTTACGCATCTGATGGAAATCCACAGTAACAAACAGTGTTCCAGCCAATAACCGACAAGAAGGAGTTGGTTGAGTCATGAACGCGCATTGTTGAAGTAGCCTACGTGCTAACGTTGCTGCAGTTATGGCTCAACCAGCTCCTTCTTGTTGGTTATTGGCTTGAACACGGTTTGTTATGGTTCGTGGGGCAGGTTGGCCACTTTGTTTTTGTTGCCATTTGTGGAGCCTGAGCTGTCTTCAGAGACCGCGTGTGTTCAGGGGACAGGCAGAGCCTGTATGTGACGAAAAATTTTGTAGCCTAAAAAACGCTTCACATCACTTAGAGCACCTTTAATTTAAAACTGGCAAACTAACAAACTCTGAAGTAATTTGTACCTGGTTACCTCCTACTTCTTTAAACATGAGGGCAGTGTGATATTTCAAATTTCATTTATTGGCAATACAATGCTGCCAAAGCATGTTAATACAAACTACACAATTACAATAAACAATAACAATAAAAAATGGGAAAGCTTAAGGGCTATGGATAACAATAACATAAGATATAAATAACACTGACATTATTTGCCATGTGAGACGGACTGTTTACAGAGTTGCTGAGTTAATGGCAGGATACTACATATCTTGCTGTCAGTTTATAGCCGTCCTCCCTCTTTTCCAGTTGGACCGGAAGTCTCTTGAAGTCTCTTACATAGAGAAACTCTAGGAATATTTGTATTATTTTTGTAAAATATTGGTCTCTAAGGCTTTGATATTGCCTTCACTGAGTTAGGAAGTGCAGCTCTGTCTCATCTGTTCTCTGGTCACAGTAGAAACACAAGCTCTCTTCTCTGGGCAACCAGGTCTGTCGGTGTCTGCTACTTCCATTGCCAGATTTGTTTGTACTTAGTGTTTTCCTCAGTTTTCTTTCAGT
Source organism: Perca fluviatilis (assembly GCF_010015445.1). Lineage (NCBI taxonomy): Eukaryota > Metazoa > Chordata > Actinopteri > Perciformes > Percidae > Perca > Perca fluviatilis. The sequence continues at coordinate 29,870,364 of NC_053130.1, read as the reverse complement.
CACTTTGGTCAAGTAGGTTGCAACAGTGTACTTCCTGTTGAGGGCCTGATAGGTTTCCATTTTGTCCTGGGATTTTGTTAGTTCTGGAGAGTGGGACACTTGTTTTAATATGATTTGAGAAATTTAGGGCTCGTTTTTGAATATTTCATAGTAGAGGATATTGGCCTAAACCAGTTCTGCATGCAGAGTATGGAGCTCTTCTCTGCACCTGGAGAATATGTTTGAAGAACTCTGCATGCAGGCTTTCAGTGGGATGTTTGTCCTATTTTGTCCAATCTTGTTGAGTCTGTCCCCCACACCTCGCTGCTATATCATGCAATGAGTTCAATGATTCATTTTAATATTTTGAGCCTGGTTAAAATTTGTAATTCAGTGGTTTTAGATCTCTTGATGGCATATAAAGACTTTTTTGCTTTGTATTTTAGTTCATTTACAGCCAAGTAAAAAAATGTTTCCTGTTTGAAATGTTCTAAAATATTCATAATGATTTGTTTGTTGAACAAGGTTGTTTTCTGTTGTGAAATTGGCATTGTTTCCGTGGGTTTCCATGTTTTAGGTGCTGCAGAGGGCGGCGTTGTGGGTGCTCTTTTTACCTTCTCACTTTCATTTTTTTCTGTCTCCGGGGCAACTTCCAAAACAAACAGAACAGAGATGTAGGTCAGTAAAGGAGGAGAAGGCAATGGAATCGGAGAACAATACATATTCCTATACAAGTTTTGAGAGTCTTTCTTGGTGATATGATGAACAGTCAAATTACATTAACATGTAAACATTTATTGTTGTTTTTGCCCTTTTAGCAGCAGGGTCTAATGATGGCAATGTCAGTCAGTTGGCCGGTCGGTGTGTTTAACACTTTGCTCCAGAGCAAGTAATCTCAAGAACTAGTGGCTGTATAGCCATTGGATTATGGGCCCTGGAAGATGCTTCCTAGCAATTTAGGTGACCCCATGACCTTTTTTAAGTGCACCAGTCAATAATTGTATACAAACAATGGATCAAATGTCATGTAAAGTGAAATATGTTGTTGATAATGATGAACCCACAGAAAATTATTAGCAACTCTGCAGTTCCCATCAGCTCTAACAGCTCTTTTAAACTCAAATGTCCTACTTACACATCCAGCAGACACAAAGCAACATTATCATCCCATTGGAATTGGGTTTGTGTCCACTTGATGAATTTGAGTCAACTAGTCACTCTCTTTTTACCTCTGGTTTGATCTCTAACAACTCCACAAATGGAAAAATAATTGCTGCTAATTGCTCCACTGGTAGTAGTGTACAGTAAAAGAGAAGTAGTGTATAATAATACATTTTATTTATATAGCGCTTTACATGGCACTCAAAGACACTTTACAGTAAAACCAGCACATATAGCACATTAAAAACAGATAAGCAATAAAACCAACACATAAAACAAGCATATTAAAAGCAATTAAAAACAATAAAACCAGTAACTCAGGTGAGAAATGTAAGACTATACATGTGGAAAGCTAATCTGAAGAGGTGTGTTTTGATTAGGGTTTTGAATGTGTCCAGAAGTCCGTTTCAGATAGCAGGTTTAGTGAAAACTGAGTTTGTTAACCCTGAGATGAGGGAAACTCTGGGTTTTCTGTTTCGGAAAGGGCAGTTAATCAAACCTGAAAGAGAGCGGTAACTCTAGCCCATTTCAGAAAGAGAGGTAACTTAACCTCAGAGTCAGTTACCATGGTAACTGAGCCTGTGAATCAAGATCAACATGCCCTGGATTTATTTCAGTAACCCAGCTTTACCTAACCTAACAACTGCGGTCCTGCATAACCTGTGTCAAGACGGTGGTTAACAACTAGTTTGAGACAATATTAACAACTTCATTACCCATTTAAGAATGGGCCAAATTAAATCTCGGACAGCACCGGCAAAAGTGACAGCCTGGTAGCAGTAAATAAAATAACCTTCATTCACAAATGATTAGCTGTGACTTTTTTACCATCGATGTATGCAAAGGACCCTTTGAAGCCTGCTTTCTTCCCCTCCTTCCTCGCCCGTTCAACCAACGGCCACAGCTTGTTTCTGACGTCCTTGGTCTCCTGAGTCAGATCTTCATATAGCTTTATTTTCTTTTCCTTGAGTATGGCTGCTGATCTAGCATCCCTCCAGATTTTGTCCCTATGCGATCTTGACAGGAACTGCACAATGATGCGACGGCTGGAGTTCACCTGAGCAGAGCGGGGACCCAGTCTGTGCACAATGTCCACGGAGTAGGCCAGATGATGAGCGATGTCAGGGGAAACCTTGCTGAAAATGTCAACAATGATACTCTTAACATTCTCTCCAGTTTGCTCAGGAATGCCAGCAACACCCAGGTTCCATCTTCTTTTGTATGTGTCCAGGTTGCCGCATCTGTCCCGGAGAATGACATTCTCCTTTTCTAAGATGTCAACTTTTTTCTGCAGGGATACAACTTTAAGAGTCACGTCATCGACTTGTTTTCCCACGGAGTCAAGGACATCGGTGACGCTTTTGATGGAGTTGGTGTTGTCTTTTACCGTTATTTCTAATGACTGAAGTCGTCTGAGTGATTCCTCCTGCATTTTTTCAATTCTCTCTATTACCGTTAACAGACTCGAGAGAGTCATTCTCGTCGCTGGTTCGTAACTTGGACTTTGCTGCTCGCGGCTTGGGAGTTTCTGGTAACTTTGAAGGCTCCACACACATCTCAGTTTCCTCTGATAATGTTGAAGTGTTTAGTTCAAATTGGTCACTCGGGGATTTCTTGGCATAAGAATGCATTACAGTATGCATATCTTCCACTTCTTCCATGCTCCAAAGTATTTAAAAAAAAAAGAGTAAAAAAGGGCACTTACTGAGTTAGTTTCACAAAACGAGGTCAGGTTAGTTTGACCACGCTGAATTAGCAGGATGCTCGAACCTTCTGGGTAACTAGCTAGTTAACTCGGCTAGGAACTTTTGTTCGAGAATAGAGTGATGAAAAAAAAAAAGCACTTGAGAAGTTCTTCTTGATAGTTATTGTCTTGATAAGTTATTTTTTCCATAAGGTTTCTTCTGTTCAGCCCTTAGTCATGTTTTAGTTGTTCAAAACATTAGTTTTATTCATCACCCTGCAGAGCCACGCAGAAAGGATGTTATCGAGACGCCATCTTGAACCCCCTTCACCACTCGGGCTGGATTTTGATAACCGAGTTTCCCAGTTGATGACGTGTTATTGACAACTGACGTTTGATGTAGGCGACTTTGGTTCACTGAACATATTTCAATGACAATAAACTGTTTATTGTGGACAAACGCCTCTGCCAAGAAACATACACAGACATAACATGTTTAAAATTATTCATAAATATACCTATGTATAAAAAAAAAACACATTATCCGTGTCTTTTCCCGTTCGTTGTCCTGCAGATAACACAAACAAACACCTGGCGATGTGCTGTTTGGATGCTCGCATAACAAAACAGCAGAAAATATTTTGTTATTGTGGCCTCCATGTGTTTTCACACACCTGATGCTCTAGGCTACGGCCAACCGTTGGTGGCAGTCATGCAAAAAGCTGTTATGCCAAACGCCAATATAACAGAAGAAGAAGAACGCGCATCCCGACCATGTGAACGCTGCCAGTCGGAAAAACAACGTAACCAGGGGGGCGGTGCCTGTTATTCCGAGGTGGCATGAACGCAGCAGAAATCCCAGCAGATTCTTTGTATCGCAATACATTTTTTTTTTTGTAAAACGGCAGTTTTCTTTACAACATTGGTGATGTGGAGCATATTAGTAAAGCCACTGTAGCAAAGTGCTGAAGAGTGCGACTCGATAGCTCTGAAATGTGTTTTAAACGTTTTTTTGTAGTGTTCCCTGGACACAAAGCAAGAGCCATTAAAAAGGAGTTCCACAGTATTGTAGGTGAATGATGTCAACCCTTTGAAATAAAAGATTATGAATTATAATTATGTTAAGGGACATTCTAAAACACTTAACGTGAAAAAGCTTAACGTGGTTTAATGTACTAAACAACGATCAACAATCACCAAATTTCTCATGGCCATATCTTGTCACGAACACTTAAGCCTGTCAATAAAACTAAACCGAAATCCAACGATTATATAAGTTATCTTCATTGGCGCTTATGGTGAGGAAAAACCTTAATGTGGTTTAATGCACCTAAACAATGAGCAATGATTACCAAATTTATCTCTCATATTGCTCCTCATAACCACTGAAAACTGTCAAAAAAACTAACCCAAAGTCCAATTATTATGGGCGTTATCTGACATTAAGCGTTTCTGCTTCATTAAGGCTATTGTAAGGAAAAAGCTTAACTTGAAAAAGCTTAACTTGAAAAAGCTTAATGTGGTTTAATGTACCTAAACAACGATCAATCATCACCAAATTTCTCTCTCATATTGCTTGATATCAAAGAAATATGAGAGTTGTAGGTACATTAAACCACGTTAAGCTTTTTCACGTTAAGCGTTATAGAATGTCCCCACTATATTGGAACTTACACATTTACTCTAGCAGCAATTTTCTCCCACACAAATTCTCTCTCTTTTGCAGCAGCCGCTCTGTTGCTTTTTTTAATGAAATATTGTAAATATTGTAAATGGAATGCATTTATATAGCAATTTTCTAGGCTTAATGACTACTCAGAGTGCTTTTACACACTACAGACACCATTCACCATTCACACACACATTCATACACTAGAGGTCAAGGCTGCCGAGACTGTCTTCCCCACATTTGTCATTAAAAGAGCCATTACAACCTATATTTAGGTTTGTAGTGACAGCGCCCTCTAGTTGTTATAAAAGAAGCAGAGCAGAAAGTACAGTGACGAAATATATAAGAGTGCCAAATTTACGCAAAGCAAGGTAGGTTGGGGTGGTGGATGTGTCAAACAAACACATGACTTTCACACAGGAGACTGGGGTTTGAGTCCTGTTTTGAAAATTAAAGTAAACCACAATATTTGTTTTTTAACTTTATGGAACAAACGGAGCTACTTCACGTTTTGCATTATCTGCTTAATCTGAAGTGAAGTAGCATCTGATTTTAACCCAAAACGCAATCTTTTTTCTAAATTTAAGTAACTAGTGTTGATACCTAAACCTAACCAAACTGCGACCATTTCACAACGTTTACAAGGTTACGTTCTCTGGTTTAGATATAAAGGCGTATTTCCTGCCAATACTAGAGGTGCTAATTTATGATATGATATACACTCCTGTGGGGTCGTATTAGAGGGTAGGAATAGACAAGCAATATCGTCATATGGTTTGGAGGACTTGTTCAGGCTGCCATACAACACCTGCTCATCAGATAAACATTCATGCACATTCCCACACTGATGGGGCAGCATCGAGTGCAATTTGCCCAAGGACATGTAGACTGCTGGGGCCAGGGATTGAACCACCACCAAAAGCTGTTAAGTCTATCAGGGAAAATCTATTCTTAGATACACTGGAATTCTCTCCGGAATGATTTATTATATTTCATAATTCAGAGGATTCCCTAAGCCAACTACCTCTATCTGAGTGGATTCTTTTACACATTGCAATGAAGTCACATTTTGTAGGAGGAGGATGAGTTTCTCTGATATTGCTGTCTCAGTAGTAAGAAACATGAGATATTTGTCACCTGTTACTGCATATCACGACTGGGTGTTTTGCTGGTACTTTTCTATACTGTGTGTTCAGGGATAATTAGTAGGCTATGTGTGTTTTTGTATCTACAATTGTGAGCAAAAGCCCAATAAAGAGAACAGGTTTCTATTTTTATTCTTAGTCAGACATATATTATAATTATGTGAGGAAACCTGATTACATATAATAACACTTAATGTTGAAGAGTGACAACAAGAAGTAAAGAAAATTGGTACAATGTATGTGTCTTTGTTAAGTGTACCATTACACCCCTGGGCTGCTGCCTGCTCCCATAAACAAGACTTGACGAATAAAGAAGACTGCAGCATAAGCAGTGTGTATAGGAGCAGGGGCCCCATAAAACTTTCCATACTCTTGAACTTAGACTTAATAAGCTTTTTTCATATTCAATAAAGAAGAATCATACAGAGGTGAAAACAAAAATTCTGATTTATATAACCATTAAAAATGTGGCATAATAAATAAATGAAGATTCATTTTTTGTAACTCCCAAGCAGAAATCTAAATGAGTATAGAACTGTGGATTACTACTGGTGGACCATGCCATGGGTATCTCAGATGTGCTCATGCATCCATTCTTTTTGGGTCTGTCTCTCTGTCCCTCTCCCAGCCACATTCCCTATTCACCAGGCCCCATCATTGGCATTTCTTTGTATCCATCCACCAGATGCCCTCGGACTTTCTGTCCTTTCCCCATCACATGGCTGCCCCACCCATCTAAACACCTCTTCCCACTTCCCTTATTCGCTCTGTAGTTGCCTGGCCTTTCCTGCCTACACCTTCTCTGCATCTCATTCCCTTATCAGCCTCTCATAGTGCCTTTCATTTACCTTGGAACTCAGAAGCCAGAGCTGGGAATGACGTCACACCGGAGTTAAATGCGTTCTATTTACAAGTCGGATTTTTCATTGTGGGGTTAGCTCTATCCAGTTTAGCCATTTTTAGCAATACCAGTTGATAACAATGCATTATGCTGTTTTTTTGCATACAAACAGCGTAGCAACATGTCCATGGCTAGGACTGTGTGTACAACTGATTTAGTAAGACACAAATATAAGACAGAAGTGCTTATAACTGTATGTTACTACAGCTTTTAATACTGTAGATGCACAGGGCATCCATGTTGGATTTTGAGCTTGGGGTACTCAGAGGTTGTCCGACTTCCGAGCTCAGAAATCTGAGTTCAGGGGGCATGTTTCTGACTTTGACCTTGGAAAATCCGACTTCCGAATACAAATGCAAATCAGTTCATGTACGAGCCCAGTTCCATTCATTTCCTGCTAGTTTGTTAAAGTTACAATGATGCTTTCTTGTCTTGTGCTATTGCTTTTGAGTTTCTGTTACCCGAACCTTAAAGCCCATGTTGCAGGGTTTATTTTCTAACGAATTTTTGCAATTTGTTTGTTGGTAATAAACATTTAAACTTTTACCCAACAACATCAATGGATATCACAAAACTGAATAAAATACAAAAAAGTAGTACTATTTTACAGCGGTTTCTCCTTTCCCCCCACAATGCATTGCATGACGTCACGTTAGAAGCGATAGAGCCCGGCATCTGGATTCACTGTCGCGGTCCGCGGTTTCTGCCACTGGTCTGGCAAAATATGGCTTTTGGTCTCGACCGAGTCAATGTGTCTTTATTATGTGTATAATAATATTGGAGGGAAAGTGAAACACAGCTTGGATGGGGATGCTGTTCGGCTTTTCACCAGTTAAAAATATGAATATATATGACATATATTGAGTGCTATATGTACCTATTAATCAACAGTGGTGGTTAACCTGCAACATGGGCTTTAACCTGGACTTGTACCTGCCTGCCTGCCTGCCTGCCTGCCTGCAAGCATATTGATACCTTCCTTTTGGCTATAAATTGCTGAACTCATCCTGTCTGCGTTTGAGTCCAATACCTGCATTTCCTGAGTTGTGACAGTACGAACTTTCCAAACATGGACCCAGCAAGTGAAGCATTCTTCTGAAGTGGGTAACTGGATTGGCAGATAACTTGACCATTGCTCTAGCCTCCTTGTCTGTGAGTGCTGGGCCTGCTAGCCTTCGACCTTCACCTCTGTCAGCTAATGTTACTGAAATTCTAAAAGACGTGTTTGTTCGATTTCTGAGGAGGAAGGAGAGGCGGGGTCCAATTGAAAGATTAAGCAAAAGGTTTAATGAACAACACGATGAAAACGACATGACAAAAACAATCAAACATAAAACATGAAAACACTGCCAGCAGTGGACTGCAAGACATGCTTCCCTTGTGGGGTCACAGTCCGCAGTCCTGAATCTTTCTCAGGATCAGAATTATATTCCTTTGGAATTGTGGGTGTTTCCTTGAATGAAAACTCTCCCAGGTTAAAGACACACCTCTGATTTCAGGTTTACTCCAGTTCCCAGACAAAGGTTGTTTATCATGGTAGTGCCGATTCTATTCAACTTTACAGAGATATGCATTTCCTTTGTTCTAATCAAGTCTGGCCCCGCAGGGAGTGGCTCCCCAAAAGGCAGAAGCAACAGTTACCTTTTCTGTGAGGAAATGAGTCTTCTTAAGTATGCTAAATGTCAGATATGACCTGATGATTCTTTTAGAAGCTGGAGATGGTGTGAGCCAAACAAATGCTGATTAGGTGTGGTGTGATGAAATCGGTATTGATTCAGTGTTCATTTAACTAAAAGTATATTTTTATCAGACATCGCCAATGGTTTAACTTTTTATAACCTAACACTAACCTCCAGTCTTCTAGCCTCCAGCCTGCTAGTCAACATACTGCTAGCCTCCAGCCTGCAATTGGGTCTGCTAGCCTTCAGTCCACCCCCCTGCTGACTAGCCTTCAGTCTGCACCCCTGCTGGCTAGCCTTCAGTTTGCACCCCGGCTGGCTAGCCTTCAGTCCGCACCCCAGCCTGTTAGACTTCAGTCCATGCCCAATGCATTTATTTGTCACAATAAAAGCATTTGGATAGGTTTGACACTATATTGCCTTTACATACCCAATAATGCCCCTCCCCAAGCTACTCGTGTAAGATTTACATAATTAGTGGTACCAGCACAGTAGTATTATATACAAATGAAAAGGGTTTCTCCGTGCATCTTCCAGCAGTATGACCTGAATTAGGTGTTTTGAAATCGAGAACAGCAAACTTCCAAGGGAAAAAAAGGGATGGAAGGATAGTGTGGAGAACGGGCAGGAGGTTGGGCAGATGGGCGTAGTGGCTCTGGAGGACAACCTGGATGTCAGCAATGAAGGTGGGACCACTTTGGAGGTCGGGGACGTAGATGGGACTGCCCTGGAGGTTGGCGACATAAGCAGGACCGCTCTGTTTGGCAGTGACGTAGGTGGGACCGCTCTGGAGGTCGGCGACGTAGGCAGAACCGCTCTCTATGTTGGCTACGTAGGTTGGACTGCTTTAGAGGTTGGCGACGTAGGTGGGACCTCTCTGAAAATTGACAAGTTCTGGAGACCTGCAGTCCTGGAAGGATGGCAGATTGCAGCCAATAACCTTCTCACCAGAGCAAATGAGCACTTCTGCCACTGCAAAGGACAAGGGCAGACTTCAGTATACCAGATGGTGATGGAGGAGGTGATATTGGACTCAAAGATGGCGGTATAGAAGTGCCCCATCACTGTCAAGGGCAAGTTAAACTTACTCAGCTGCCGGAAGGAAGTATATCATCTGCTTTGCTTTCCTGGTGAGAGCTGATGATGAGGGTGGTGGTCGGGCTGGGTTCTTCCTGAAATCCACAACCATCTCCACTGTCCTTAAAGTGTTGAGCTCCAAGTTGTCTTGACTGCACCAGGTCACCAGATGGTCAATCTCCCACCCCCGTAGGTGGAATCCCAACAAGTTGAATGAATCCCAAGTTCATCAGAGATGAACTTCGAGCTTGACTGACTGATGACTGGAGGTGCATCTGTTTGTGTACATGGTGGAAGAATAGAGGGGCAAGAACATAGCCTTGGAATCAGTAGACCTGTTCGAGTCGTGATTCACTCGGATCTTTAACCCAAGTCTTTAAATTGACTCACGAATCACGAGTCTCTAGCATCATTAACCCGGTTCAGTTGAGTCCTACTACAGTTAAATCTAAAATGGTAACAGCGCCGCACACAAACCTCTTGCAACATTAGCTTCTATTATTCCTAGCCATCCTAACTGCAAAAAGCTTTATAAGTTACAATTTCGTAGGCAACAGCAACTCCACAAGTCAACTCAAGTGACTGAGTGAGCAGAGAGACAGTTCCCGACCCGCAGCCTCAAAGCCGGAAGCTCGCAGACCATGGGATTCACTCGAGAACTCATGAGCCCTCGATGACTCGTGAGTTGTTGGTGATTCATGAGTTGTCGATGACTCATGAGTTGTTGATGACTCGTGAGTTCTCGCGGGAGTCAGTAAATCCCGCGAATCAGCCGAATCAGCCGGCTACGTTGTTATGAGTGGGTCTCATTCAGACGAGCGGGCATAGCGAGTGAGGGCAGCCTCTCTTTGAGCTCAGGGTAAAGCAAATCCACAACAAAAGCCATTCTTTCACTTCTGAAATAACATACAATGTTCTGTATGTAGCCTAGCTAGACCTACTGTAGGTCTGGTGTATAAATGTAGTATGTTAAATGCAATTAGGTTGAGCAGACAGTCCGAAACATTGTAAGCTCGCCTCGCCAACAACTCGCTTTTTTTTTTGTCTTCACAAAACTTTATTATTCAAGTGCAGATACACATACACATTGAAAACGCATATATATAATGTATACATACATAAAAAAGGGGCGCATGGAATTTACATTAAAGAGGTTGTAAGTCATTGTAAATGTTCAGAGTCGAGATGGCTTTCTTATTTGTCAGTCCTATTAAAGTTACAAAATATAATTCCATAATATTGTCATTTTTAAATGAATATTCGGTTTTCTTTCAGACCATTTACATTTATGGATATAACGTTTTCCAAATAAAATTAAAAGATTCTAAATGAAAACATGGTATTTTATCCAAATCAAAAGCTCGCCTTGGATGTAGCATACAATACTGACTCAAGTGATTCAAGTGACTCGCACAACCCGGATCAGTTTAGTTAGTGACTCAGAATAACCCGAATCCTAAAAAGGAATCGAGTTTGCCAGGCCTAGGAATCAGTGCTGCTGGTCCTGGAGTCTGTGTTTCCCCTGCTTCACATGCTGCTTCCTGTCAGTTTAAAAAAACATGTTGCTACGTATTGTCGAGGCCCAGGTGCTGGAGGATGAGGTTGAGGGCCATGTTTCTTTCCAATATCATGGGCGATGTGCAATGGGTCCAGGAGTGGGTAAGTTATGGTTCAGAGGGGAGACAGAACAAGGCGCTCAAATGACTTCATTGCCACAGAAGTCAGGGCGTCAGGTCTATAGTCAAGTCCTGTGGTCTTAGGTTTTTTGGGGACGGGGATGACTGTGGAGGTACTGAAGCAGGCTGGTACTTGGCATGTCTCCGGTGAGTTGTTAAAGTGCTCATATTATGCTTTTTGGCTTTTTCCCTTTCCTTTATTGTGTTATATATCTTTTTTGTGCACGTGCAAAGTGAAAAAGTCTACCCCAAAGGGTCTTACCATCTTCCAGAGAAAACACTGTTCACAAATTGCTCCAAACAGCTCAATTGTTGTCCAGCCTTTACTTCCGTGACGAACGTGCGTCACTTTGTAACACACGTTATAATGCTCGCCTAGCTGCTAGCATGGCACTCCCTAATGCTCTGCAACTGACAAGCTAGCAGTACTTACTGCGCATGTGTGACTCCCAACAAAGATGATACAGAAGTGAGATACCTCACTCTGTAGCTAAAACAAAGAGCTCAACAGACTGGGTGAAAAGAGGAGCTGCAGCAATGTGCAGTACAACAAATATATAGTGTTTTCTGAAAATTACACCACATAAATCTATTCTGGTACAACATCTAAATACAATTATGAACCTGAAAATGAGCATAATATGAGCACTTTAAAGGCCGCAGCCTGTCTCTCTGACCCCATTTCCACCTGGTAATAAAATCTGATCTGAGTGATCCGATCATAGGACACGTTCTGCTGCCAAGTTGGGAACACATGTACTTAGAGCTGTCCATCTTGTGATCAGATCACTCAGGACTGATTTTACAGTTAAACTAGGTTGACATGCGGCCTCTGTCCCTCCCCTACAGTCACATTTCTAATTCCCCAAAACAAACCTTTGCCCTTCTCTTTCCATCCACCAGATGTCAGGGTTGGACTGGGACAAAAAATCGGCCCTGGCATTTTTGGCCCATGCGGCCCACACCCATCGTGATTGGTCAGACACATTCCCTGCAGACAGTCCTCTTAAAATATGTGGTCATTCTATGATATGAGTTGCCTAGTGTTCTTCGTTCATGTGATAGTTTTGGATCCTTCAAGAGGGGTCTCAAGACTAAGTCTTGAAGACTTATCTGTTGAGCTTACAGTTAAATAATTAATTCATTCTTGGAGTTATAATTTGTATATTTATGGTATTTGTTTTATTATTATTATTAATAATATTGATATTTGATATTGTATTGCCATTATTGTTATTTTTACTATTTTGCTTAATGTTGGCTTAGCAACTTTTAAAAACTTTGTACTGTTAATTTTAACTATTGTAAGATTCCTATTTTGTCGCTTTGGACAAAAGTGTCTGCTAAATACAATAACCATAACCATAACCCTTCCCAAAAGCTACAATAAAGCTGAGAGTAGTATGCCCTGGAAAAGAGCATACAAGATACAAGAGAAGCAATGTAAATACTCACTTTTGTTTGTATAATTAATATTATATTATTAAATTATATTAGTATAATTAATTTAGCTTAAATGTCTGGGCAATGTAGAGAGACAGCTGTATACATTGTATACATGAGCCTAGTAGAACATTGATTTTATAGATCACACAGACTTTTCAGTTACCCAACAGGCCAACTGCTAGCATTTTCAATGTAAGCTTAAGCAGTTAGGTTAACTTTAATGTTACAGCCAAACTGCTTGTTGTCGTTATGACGTGAGGCACACATAAAGCGCACACACACACACACACACACACACACACACACACACACACACACACACACACACACACACACACACAGCAGCCTCCCTCCCTCCCTTTCTGAGAGTCCCTGTTAATTTGCCTACTCCTTACCACATCGTGAACTACTCTCTTTTCCATCTTTTCCTCACTCACTCCCACTGCCCTGTCGTGGTCACTCTCCTCCTCCTCTGCTTCTTCCCTGTCATGATGTTGTTTCTGCTTCTCTGAATAGCCAGCCACCTCTCCTCCTTCCTCTACTTCGGGTAATGCTGATGTTGAAGCAGCTACTATAGCCCCAAACATGTCAGAAATGTTGGCAAATTTTGAGGCATCCGCCTGTAGATTCTTAATCTTTTTCTCCCGTAAATTCTCTGCACCTCCCTTGCGTTTTGGTGGTCGTTTTTCCATTTTAACGTGGATGCTAAACTTCTAGCACAAGCACCTCCTCCTCGACCTGAGTTCAGCCTTCGATACCGTGAGCCATAACATCCTGCTCACCAGACTCAAAGACGTCGGTATCGAAGGTACTGCACTGAGCTGGCTACACTCCTACCTATCCAACAGATCCCACTTCATCTCTCTCCATAACCGTACCTCTGCCACAGCCACAGTCACTCAAGGTGTTCCCCAAGGCTCCGTACTTGGCCCCCTCCTCTTCATCATCTACATCCTCCCTCTTGGTCAGATACTCCGCCACTGGTCCAGAACTCAGCCGCCCGCCTCATTACCCGCGCCAAATCCTGGCACCACATCACTCCAGTCCTAAAACAACTCCACTGGCTTTCTATCTCCCACCGGATCACCTACAAAATCCTGGTCCTCACCTACAAAGCCCTCCACCATCTGGCCCCCTCATACTTCACTGACCTCCTCCCCCCGTACCAACCCTGTCGGTCCCTCAGATCCACATCAGCCGGTCTACTCTCTATCCAAAAGTCCAAACTCCGCAGTTTTGGGGACAGAGCCTTCTCCAGAGCAGCTCCCAGGCTCTGGAACTCCCTCCCCCAAGAGATCCGCACCTCTGAGTCCCTCACCATCTTCCAGTCCCGCCTCAAGACCCATATCTTCACCTCTGCCTATCCGTAGCCCCCCGCCCCCCTCCCTTTTCATCTGAATCTTGTTTTGTTTTGCTTGTTTTGTTTTGTTTTGTTCGTTTTGTTTTGTTCTGTTTTTATAATCTACCCTGCCCTGTAAAGGGACTTTGAGTCTATGAAAAGCGCTATATAAATTCAATTTATTATTATTATTATTATAACAGCTTGTGTCTCAGGGCCGGGAGTGGGGAAGGGGGTTCCTGGATTTGATTGGGTTAGGCCAGGGACAATAAAGAAAATGAACCAATGGGCCGCTGTAAGGTCTTTATGGGCTGGCGCGGCCCCAAAAAAAAAAAGGCCTATAAATTATATCGGCGATTTGGTCCAAAAGTGTGTCGGCCCACCGGGAAAATGCCCGGTATGCCAGATGGCCAGTCCAGCCCCGCCAGATGTACAATGTGGAAGGAGAGACAGAAGCCCCTTCACACAACCTGTTCAAGGCGGGAATGTTGTGCCTTTATTCTGTCTTGCCGTTCTGTACAAAAAGTATGAACAGTGGGAGAGTCTGTCTAGCGTTAATCCAGCATCATAGGTAGTAACAGAGCTGAATCGACATTTGCGTAAAGAGAAATGGCATGGCAGGACCACACACACTACACTCTGATACTATTGTGCTACATGTAACTCCTCTTTTGCTTACGGAATGCCAGCATGCAAATCACACTTTGGCGCAGAATTATGGAGGTATTGTTTGGTTAAGTGTAAATAGCAAAGCTAGTGTAATGGCAGACCTTCTTTATGGCAGTATTGCGGAATCTCTGTGTAAAAGGGGCTCAAGTCTGGTCGGTAAGGGAGGAGGGGGCCTCTGAGGTAGGGAGGTATAGAGAGCCGAAGTCACGCCCCTTCCTGTGGACCTCATGGGACCTTAATTCGGAAAAAATATTAACAGTAGTGAACAGGGGGGGGCAAATTATTTTTTGATCCCGTTTTAATTGAGCCATGGATTACAAATATAATGTTCGTCATTTAAAAGATAATTTTTCAACCGAAGAAATACTATGAGCTCTAAGGTGTTTAATGTCTACAGCCTGAACTTCATGGAAATCCATTATTGTGCAGTCACTGCACCTGCTCTGTCAGTAACTGAAGAAAACCTACATAATTGTAAATTAATGTGTGACTTTACTGTACGTAACTTTGACCTTTTTTTGTCCCTTTCCGACGTTAGCTTGAGGATGATCCAACAGAAAGAAACACAGATCATGAAGAGGAAGAGACTTCAGGAGATGAAGAAGTAGAAAAAGAAGACGAAGATGAAGAAGAAGAAAGGTCATTACCTGGTGACCCTGATGAGGAGGTTTCCACAGCAACGAGAGCCAAGCAGCTGGCTGACCGCCTGAAGGCCAAAGCCCGGAAAGTTCTGCGGGACCTGGGGAGAATCTTGGCAATCAGCCTGCTGGCTTTGGCTGGTAGGAATTGTGTAACATTAGCTTTCTTAGGTTTCCACACTTTTTTACAACACACTAAGAGAATCTGAAAAAAAACACAGTCCAGACATTGCCGTATTTGGTGCTTAATATAAAATTTGTGCCATCTTTGTTTTATCAAGTTGTTAAATCATTGATGTATAATAAAACCTGGATACAGCATTTGAAGCGAAGCCCCGTTCATTCCTATGAGAGTTGCTCAGTGGCACATGAACCCAAAAAAGTTTAAAAGTAATAATATTACTTGAATGATCGGCGCTGCTTCCGCACTATGGGGCCGATAGAGCAGACGCACTAATGACTTCCGCCGGCCAAGCCAGCTACTTCTGGTTTATTCAATTACATTTTATTTATAGTATCAAATCATAACAAGAGTTATCTCAAAACACTTTACAGATAGAGTAGGTCTAGACCACACTCTATAATTTACAAAGACCCAACAATTCCAGCAAGCATTTAGGCCAAACGCCAGTGGCGATGAAAAACTCCTTTTTATGCAGAAACCTCAAGCAGTGAGGAAAACTTCCTTTTAGGGAGAAACATCGGACAGACCCAGGCTCTTGGTAGGCGGTGTCTCTTCAGTGATAGTTGGGGGTGTGATGAACAGTGACAATTATAGTCGCAATAAAGATAATGGAACTGTGACTAGAAATACTAGTTGTACTAGTTCATGGTGTAGCAGGGCACTGCAGGGCATTACAGGGTGTAGCAGGACACTGCAGGTCGTAGCAGGACGTAGCAGGGCATAGCAGGGCGTAGCATGGCACTGCAGGGCGTAGCAGGGCATAGCAGGGCATAGCAGGGCATAGCAGGGCACGGAGCAGGACCATGGCAACAGCTGCAACCATGATTTAGGTGCCACCCTAATCCAAGGAAAACTGCGGGGCGAAAAAACACAAGGACTCTGGGGAATAAGCTCCCAGAGGTTTAGTGCTCCGCTAACTTGAATGGGGATTAAAGGATTTTATTATGCAGCTCTTCTAGACTTTCCAAATGTTATCAGACCGGATGGATCAAATTCTGAAAGTGAAACAAGTCATTCGGCCAGGGGTTGTATCCACTGATTTACAGACGTCTTTTTTGCCATGTAAGTCTATGGGGAAAACTATTTTTGGGCCCCTTGACATCACGTGACAGGCACGGAATTTGTAATTCCACCATTTGGCCACTATGTCAAATAGAGCTCAACACACTTTCTGTGGACCTGGTTCACATTCATGATTTTAAAACTGATTCACTGACCACCATTCTGAAAGCATAAACAGCCAGCATACCTGTCATGTGTGGCCAGTCTGTCAGGGAAGCCACTGACATTGTTGTCTGTCATTCATCATCCAGTGAAAATGAGTACTTCCTACAAAATACACCATGTAAAAAACAGCTTTGGAGGTGGTAGAAGACATATTTTCCCCCAGCTTTCAATCTTTATTCTGAGCTAAGAAAAACAGCTCCAAAACATACAGTATGGCTGTGCTATGTTAGCACGTTGAAGACACTTTTTTTACCTAACTAGTTAACTAGTGATGTCAAAAACACTATCCAGGAGAAAACCTGATTATTTTTTATATTAACCACAATGAAAAAACATAGAACATTGTATTTTCTGTTTAATAATACTCTGCTTTTTCACAGTAAAACACAAACATATGCAATCATTTTTATTTAATGAATCATGATCATGAATTATAGCATTAGGACAAAAATATCAAGAGTACTTAAAATTACTTGGCTGTTTTGAAATGAATGAGCTTTTTCTGTTGTGATATTTCAAACAGTCTTAAGAGCAACATTGGCACGAGTTTCTCTATAATGCTATTCGTAGGTTATTACATGTTTGTAGTGGCACACACACTTCATTTTTTTTATTTTTTATAGAGGACGAGTTTCCTTTTCTACATATTATATGCCTTGCTCCCTGTATATATGGACATGGAAAATAAAGACACTAAAGAATTGGACTGTAAAATCTAGAAACTATAAAGATAATTAAGTGATACATTTCATGCACACTGTAAACATGAATGGAACAGAATATTCATCAGTTATTTCCCCCCAGCAAAATATAAGGTCAAAAACCATTGAGGTGTCCTCTCCCTGTTGTTACATGAACTAGTGCTGTGCCTGTTGAAAACGGGCTGATTGCTTGGCCTGTGGTGTTGCTGCTTGTAGAATTTATCAAAACCAAAGTGTACCCCAAAATGACTTACAGAAGGACCCTGAACCACTTAATATGCAACTCCACTGTATAGCCTACTATCTATTGACTCAGTGTAGGCTACGGCACATCATCAGAAGAAATATAAAAAAAAAGACCATCCCAAGCTGTATGTGTGTATGTGGTTTGTTTTTTTTATTTTTTTTTTTAAGTGTAAACATCTGTCATTAATGTCATCTGTTTAGGGGGCTCTCCTCCCCTGCTCTCTACCACCAATATCACCGCATCTCACGCATGAAAATGTTGGCGACTTAATTAACCCGACCCAGGTTGAGTCTGATGAAATCTGATGTAGGCTGTCTGTCCGGTTCAGCTCTGAGATTGTCTTGCATTGCACAGCACTCTGAAGGCACTCTGAGATTAGGCTACGTTATGTTCTGCCAGCTCACAGCAATTTAATACAATATCAGGAAAAGAGTCAGAGGCGCTGATGTGCAGGTAACCTTTCCCCCCAAACAGGGACACACACAGATACGTCTCGCTTTATCACACTCTGTCTGCAGTTGTTGTAGTTGGTTATGCTTTGCATGTGTGGGATTCTGAGACGTACTTAAATTCGGGAATTGTCGTTTGTTTATTCAAAGTCAAAGACGGTCCAGAGTAGTGCTACTTTGGACACATTTTAGCTGCCAAAGCTCCGCTGCTCTCTCTCTCTCTCTCTCTCTCTCTCTCTCTCTCTCTCTCTCTCTCTCTGCTCCTGCTCACTGCTCACTCAGTGTGAGAGGGGGTGGCCAGCGGCTAGGGCGGCAAAAGGCAATTTGTGCTTCTTTTACCTATATATTTAACGATATATTTTGCATTTCTAATCCAAACAACATCAAACTTGGCACTGCACTTACTCGTGCCCATAGCAAGACACCTGTCAAGTTTGAAATCCATCGGACTAACGGTTCGAGAGATATGCGCTTAACACCCAGACAGACGGACAGAAGTTCCTGAAATTATAGATAGATTATAGATTGATGTACAGTAGCCTACATCACTACATAGTTACTGGTCCAGTGAACTAAGACTATAATTTGGGAGGATTGTACAATTTGGATATGTTCTTAAAATTGTACTATCCTCCCAAATTATAGTCCCAGTTTACTGGACAACACAAATTGTGTACTAAAAATGCCAAATACAATGCACATGGAAGTGGAACAAACATGATCCTTATTGTTAAAGAATTTAAAAAAAAATTAATCAACTCAGATAATTCAAGGTGCATTGGTCAACTATAGAAATGTACAGCATTGTATGTATTGCCCTTAGTAACAGACTTCATTTAAAACACATTTGGCAACTCTATCAGCCTTTTCTAATTATCTCAACAACTGCCATAATATATTCATCAAACTTCTGAACAACAATATGAACAGCAGTCTTCATACAGCAATATAACAGTAACAATGACTGTCACATGAATAATTATTAAAAAAAAATAATGGTCACAACTTTAATAATAACTTAAATGAACAGCAATATGCACCTGTTGTATTTTAATCCAGGCTGATAACAATAGGGTAAAACCACTGCCGGGTGATCAGAAAAGGCTCCAGGATTAAATAAATCCTGGCTGTTAGCCTGGTCAGGAGCAGGCTAGCTACACAAAATAAATCTCCATGGTGATTTATGTGTCTCCGCTTTCGTGAAAACCTAAATTCATCCAGGATAACGGGGAAATCCCGGCTTAATCCCTTATCTTGGTTTTGTGAAACGGGCCCCAGAACACCAAATTGTGAAGATCGCATTATTACATTATTGAATTCAGTAAATTAAGGCAGTTCTCAATTAGTTTGTATAATTTAACCACGTCCTGTGATATGCCACGTCCTGTGATATGCTACTTCAGTATAAACAGATACTGGGACCACTTCAGATAAATATTTAAATCCACATTGACCATACATTGTCCAGCCATATACTAGATCCAACCTAGTCCTGTTTAAATGACTGTGTGTATTTATTGTTTTTCTCTGACCTCTCCTCCTTTTATCTCCCAGGCATCACACTGCCCTCTGCCTTCTCAGCCATCTACTTCCTGCTTTTCATTGGCATGTGCACGTGGTGGGCGTGCCACCTTCCCATCAGTCACCTGGGTTTCAATGCACTGTGTGTGATGGTGGGCTTCTTCACTGCTGGTCACATGGTTTGCCTGTACTTGTACCAGAGTCTGCTGGCCCAGGCCCTGTTCCCCCCACACAGTCTGTGGGCCAGGTAAGACTGTAGTACACAAACCATGAAATCTTCCAATTGATACGCTCATATGCTACATATGGTTAATTAGTTAAATAGTACCTTTCTTAAATTGTAATATAACAAATATGTCACCTTTTAAGCAACGTTTTAACAATGTCTTATAAAAAATCTTCCTTGTCACCCTGAATTTTAAAAACTAAAATCTGGGCTCAGTTGCATGTGGGTGTGACCAGCACATTTTTGCAATTTTGGTGACTAAAGGTGTTGGCACAAACCAAAATTTTTATTGAGTTTTAACATAATCAGTGTACTGTTGTACATACATATAAAACATGTTTGACACTTAAGGAAAAAATAAATGTTGTTAAAAATACAAAAATAAATGAGTAAAAGTAACAATAACCAAAAGCTTCTCATCACATCCTATTAGATTTGACACAGCTTCTCAATCAGCCATTGGTACGTTATTTCCATCATCTTCAAGAAAGAATAAAAAACGATTCCAGATATCCTCAAACCTCCTATATTTACCTTTCACAATATAAGTTACCTTTTCCATAGACATACTTATTGCTATTTCTTTCAACCAGTTACCTGTACTTGGTGCCTTTATGTTCTTCCATTGTAAAGCAATAAGATGCTTTGCTTGTTATAGACACATGTCTATGAATGCATATTCCCTACTCTTCAGTGGCATGTTTAGAGGGTATAAATGTAAAATAAATAATTTTGCAGAAATTTGTATATTGATATTCAGGATTTTAAATATCATGCATTTCGCATCCTTCCAAAATTTCATTATATGTTCACATTCCCAAATGCAATGGTATAGATTGCCTTTAAATGTGATACATTTAACACGTGTCTGGAATATTTTCATTATATTTGTGTAACGTGGTGGGAGTTACGCAAGTTTACATCAGCCATTTATATTGCAATAGTTTCAATCTGACATTTACTGTTTGGGTTTGAGCTTCCTTGCACGCCCCCATCCAATCATTCACATGGATGTCCTCTTTTAAATCCTTCATTCATACTTCAAGTTTGTTATCTGAGGAATCCTGTGACCCTAACACTATAATTCCATGTAGTAGTGAAATTAAGCCTCTACTATAACAAACTTTTACCTCTTCCCTCTCTATATTGACAAAGATGGCATATCTAAAGAGTTCTTTTGAGAAATGAAAATGAAATTCCTTATTTGTAAGAATAAAAAAAAAAATGTTTTCTAGATCTATCAAATGTACGAACCACTTCCTCAAACGACATAGGTTTACTGGATGAATATAAATCCGCTACAGTCTTAATCCCTTTATCTGCCCATATTTTAAAACCTGCATCCAGTCGGCCTGGTTTAAACCTTGTATTGCCCCAGATGGGGCTATAACAAGACAAGTTATTGGGGATGCCTAAATACCTCATACCATACATTTATCATATTTAGGACTATTTGGGTTAGAGATGTTTTATCTAAGATATTTGAGTTCTGAGGAATATAGATACAAGCTTAGAGGCAGGCCTGATGTGATTGCAGATTATTCCATATCCACCCAAGACAAACAAACACAAGTCAACCCCGAAGGGAGGAACAAGAGTCAAACGGGGCTTGGGAACTGGGGCTAGTGGGAACTCTGGAACTGGGGACAGTGGGGCTTGGGAACCGAAGTGCTGCGGCCAGCTAGGCACGGGGGTCCAGGGCTGCGAACAGCAGCGAAGGTGGAACTCCTCAGGCGGCCGAGCAGGACAGCGAAAACTCTCTGGAGAACAGGCAGGACGTCGAGGACTCTCAGTTGGCCGGTGGCGAAGGCGAAACCCCTCTCGCGGCCGAACAGGACGTCGAAGACTCTCAGGCGGTCGTCGACCAAGACGAAACCCGTCTGGCGGCCGAACAGGACGTCGAGGACTCACAGGAGGCCAGCAGCAATGGCGATAATCCTAATGTTCCCACTGTCCCACATACCTCTGGTCACAACATGATTAATAAGCATTTGTTCAACATGCCATTGACTAACTGCCTCCTGTTGTCTTTATCCCCAAACCCTCTCTCTTCCTCTATGTTTGTCTTCCTTTCTGTTCATGTCTAGACTCTTTGGCCTGAAGGACATCATCATACCAGGAAACTGCTCCTCACCCTATGACCTTAACCTTAATGCCGACCATGATTGGCCAGTTTATGTCAACCCAGGAATACTGTTCCTCCTCTACATTACCGTAGTAACTGTTCTCAAGACAGGATGTCATGGAACACCTAACCAGGTATCTGCTACTTCTTCTTCATTGGTACCAACTAGAAAAAAAACTGTTGGCATTGAATGTTTGGATAGATTTGTAATAGTATAATAGGTAAAATAGTACAGATGTAAGGCAACATGCTGGGAGGTACTCTCTTCTGGATGGTTAGCTGCTTAAATTGTAAATCTATGTTCAGCAAGTTACGACCAGCATCATTTACTCTTGTTTATTTATTCTTTGATCACAAATCTTGATTTAAAATCACCTTTTTGACAATTGTCAACTTCAGTAAATGAAGTACAAAGTAAATATCAATAAATGTCCATGCATGGCTGCATGTGTTCAACAACATTTTACATCTTAGGACTTTGACTTTATTTGGTAAATGCAGGGACGTCATTAAACCTAGTTTAGGGGTGCTGAAGTTACCCCAAAATGTTCCTAAGCCCCCCCAAATAATAATAAGAAAAATAATATATTCTTTTTACAGTGCACTCTGTATCACTCACTACTTTGAATCAATCTTCCTTCACCATTCATCTGTTTGTGTCGTCATGCACTGCAGTCTGTCTGTTTTATTTATATTTCACGAACTGTCAGCTGGTGGAAAAGGCAGAGACGGAGGCTCAACCAGCCCACGTAACGGTATGTGGATGAGCGAGGTAGAGAGTGACTGAAGAGAAGAGCGCCTGGCGCCATTAGAACAAAACCGTAAATCTGAGAAATAAAACGTTTTCGCCGATTTATCGCTCGAAATGCAACTGTAGTGAGCATCTCACTATCGCTAACGTTATCCAAATTCATATTTAGAAACAAAAAATAATATAAACAGCTACAAATAAGCCGGAAAGTCAAAAGTTAGACAGAAGTACAAAGAGTCAATGGCTATGAAGATGATACACCATCCTGTCTCGTCTCATTGGTGTCTTTCTTTGGTCTGAACTTGCTACTGCATATACAGTGAGTGATACAGAGTGAAATTGTAAGTTGTTGTTAATGACTTTTACTTGCTTAACTTTAGCTACGTTTACTTGAGGTAAAGATAAAGGGATATTTTAGCTGGCTATATTAAACAATAGTCTAGCTAGAGTGAATGAGTGAAATACAAGAAATAACTAACCTATCCGAAGTTCTCTATTCTTTGCCATTAATATAGCATGCTATCTCTATAGTATTAAAAACAATATCAGTCGCCACAGAATGTTGTCACTGAAAACTAAATGTCATATTGTCACTGTTAATGCTATTGTACGGTTATATCCTTCAATTTATTGAGCAGATGGATACTGGAAGATATATTTTGAGAGAGAGGGAGAACCAGAGGGAGAAAGAGAGGGAGAGAGACACAGAGAGAGAGAGAAACAGGAGTTTGGCAGGGTAGCTTGATTGAGGTCAGTAAGTGGTCTGCAGCAATGGTTCTCAAAGTCCATAATTAACAAATGTTTCATAGACTTTCTGTAATAAACATCTAAAAGCAAAAATCCTATCAGATGGGTCCCCATGGACAAAATCGAATCAAATGGGGGTCGTTGGTCTAGTTTCTGTCAGTTAGGGGTCCTTGATGTCAAAAAGTTTGAGAACCAGTGGTCTACAGGGCTAAGAAAGTGTGGGGTGTTTTGTTTTCTTCTAATTATTAATTAATTATAATATTTATTATATATGCTATATTCTGACCAACTTAAGTTTCTGCATTCATTTTCTGTAATAAATTAAACAATTATGTAGATGTTGTAGGCTAAGCTATACATGAACATACATATATATATATACATATGAGTCTCTCCAGGAATTTGTGATGTCGCGATCGCAACAATTCACGTGAATTCAACCAATCACCGGGGTTTTTATTTTTAAAGAAGTATACAAAAACAAATCACAACTTCATTGCAACAAAAATACCAAAGACATCGCAACTTTTATTCTCTACCATGCAATAACAGTAATTAATGTAATTAAATAGTCTTATTTTGACCTGCAACTTATCTAATAGAGAGAGGAATTAGGTGGTATTACTTTACCACACATTTACATGAGCAGATGGATAGCATTTAAGTCATAGCCTACAGAATAACTCAGCAGGAGCACAGTCTGGCCTAAGTACGTTCCCCCCATGCAGCTTTGCTATATCTAAAAGCTAACATTAGAATAACGTAAGTAAGATTTTGCAAGGGAAAGTTTTGCAAAGCCTGGGGGCTAAGCCGCCCCTGTCTTTCAATCCTAGTGACGTCCCTGGGTAACTCTTTCTGGGTCTTTTTTTCTTAATTTTTTTCTTTTTGGTAACATAACTTATATATGATAATGGTCCTTAAGCGGGCTAAACATGATCCATGGTAAAAAAAAATTTGACCTTGTTGCCACTAACCTTTCAAGGTGCAACCAAAGCCGGAAGCAACGTATACTGTGACACTATGGTGCATGTGACTACTAGTGCCGTGTTGCTTGACAGTGTAGTGTAGCGCTGTCTCTTCCTCTTCTTTTATTTTATTTTTGTCCGTAGGTCTGTGTGCTTCCCCTTCCTCTTGTTTTAGCAGCTGAAAGTGTATACCTGATGGGTTTTGGTTTGGTGTGGACTGTTTTCTTTCTGCTCTGCACCCAACCTCACGGTTTTATTGAGGATCATGTATAGGCGGCTTACTGTAATATTGAAAAAATACAAACGATACTTTCTTCCTTCACATCGACACAATTGCTGAATCCCTGTAGATCTACAGAGAATATAAGGTTTTTCAAATTATTGAAAATATTTCTGGTATTATTATTATTTTATTTTTTTTATTGTTTTTACACCTTTTGACATCTTGGATACTCCCTGAACTACAGTAAGCTACTGGTGGGCAGATACAGTGAGCTGTCAATCCAAATGCAGTTTTCTGCTGAGGCCACTGTTGCTATTTTGGCTTACAATGATGCAGAGCAGTGCAGGAGCTAGGATGCACAAGTGCATTTAAAATGAAAAATGAAGAAGTGCATTTAATAGCTGCGGTGACAGTAGAACAATCCATGACTTTGCAACCAATCAAAACTTTTGCATTATGATTGACGCATTTTTGTCTTTTAAAAAAAATGTCAGTTTGGGTATGTGTTTCTTCTCAGATGCTGTATTTTTTTTCAGCAGGTTAAGGAGCAGCAGCAAGACCAAACAGAAGAGGAGGAGATGGTGGAGTTAAGGCCATGGAATAAACAGAAAGATAACTATGAAGATGACACACAGGTAAATATTAATTTCTCTGTTTAGTTTAGTAAATAAATTTTTTCGAACCTACAGTGAAAAGTATGAATACATTGCATCATATTCATCATATCAAGAGGTGTATCTTGTGGAATGAAATGATACAGTACGATCAAGTCCCATTCTTAGATAAAAATTTATTCACATATCCACAATGTACAGTTGTGTATCTTTTCTGTGTATGCGTGCTTTTCTGTTTCAGCTCATGCTCATGTCTATGGGCACAGAAAGCAGTAGGGGGGGAACTATGGCTGGAGAAAGTCAGCCTGATCTGGGTATGAAATGCTCCATATTTTTCAGACATCACATATGTAACTAAAACACTGTTTGTCATTACAATATTAAAACAGTGGACAATCTGTTCAGGAGAAATTCCTAAGTTGGTTTGTTGTTATTCTATGTCATGTTCTGCTTACTGAGATGATTGTTGTTTGGCCAGGTGTAAGTGGCGCCCCCAGTGGCCCCCAACAGAGTGAAAGCCCCTTTTTCCTGCTGGGAAAGATGGTCATGCAGCAGAGCTATGTCTGTGCTCTCATAGCCATGATGGTAACTATTAGAAGAAACCATGTTTTTATACATTTATAAAATGACATAGGACCAATGCAGTATAGTGTATACTGTGAACCTATACAGAAAAAAACAGCATCACAAGATGGATTTACACCTTTTTATGTGCTGTTTCCATGTTACTCAGGTTTGGAGCATCATGTACCACAGCTGGCTGACCTTTGTGCTGCTGCTGTGGGCGTGTCTCATCTGGATCCTGCGTGCCAGGTACCTATAACATTGACAGAACTAATCAGAACCGATAAACAACCTGATTACCTTTACATGTTTTGATTCCTACAGATATAGCTTATGTTGGGTCAGTGTTTGGTCTGCTTAAACTAAACAAATCTTAAGGTTTAAAGTGATTTCAACATAGGTATGTAAAACACATGCTAAATTATGACTGAAGCCACACTAAGGTGTTGTTTCAGGGTTTAGACCTGATTTCAGTAGACGGTCTCTTTTTGCAGACGGCATGCTGCCACACTGTGCTCTCCATTCATCCTGCTTTATGGCCTGGCTCTGTGCTGTCTGCAGTACGTCTGGGCCATGGAGCTTCAGCCTGAACTGCCCACCACTGTGGGCACCATGAGCCTCAGACAACTGGGCCTGGACAGAGCCCAGTACCCCTGTCTAAGACTGGGAGCCAAGGTAAGATAAGAGAATACATACTTGGGTGACTTGATGATGATTAAGTTAAAGTTGAGACCTATTATGACATTCAGGGCCTAATTTACTAACACTAGCGCAGTTTGCGCTGCGTCTGTTTATGCGAGTTCGGTAATAGCGCAGGCTATGCTTCCACATTTTGCGTAGTATTTATCAACCCTGACACCCATCAGGCAATCAGCGTCTTTCTCTGCCCAATATACGTAAATTGCGCTGTAGCAAAGCGGTACTTGTGCTATGATATGGCTGAGTGCAGACTGCGATATTCCCACTGCTGATGCTAGGACTGTTTGAAATGATCCTGATGCCAATATTTGTAATGTAGCGAGGAGTTTAACAACTGCTGGAATGGGATGTGAACGCTGAGTGGGAGATTCAATTTCATCTTTGATTTCTTCCAGTAACTCTAATATTGCATGGCTGCTTGATCTGTAACGCTAAATGATGTTGTGTTCACTGAAAAAAAATATTTTCAGCCTCGCCTATGTCTTCGTCTTGCTCAAATTACTGTTGCCATTTCACCAGCGGCATAATGGGAAACTCGATTGCGACTGGTTTAGACCTGCTTTTAAGAGGCGGAGAATTTCCCCCGCAGAATAGAGGCGTGCTCTTACTGACAGTCTTTGTAAATACCACGGAATATATAATTAGGTACACTTTGCGCTTATCCTCCCACCTTTTTGGTTGGAACTCCCACTTTCCCACCGACTCTCCCACGAACGCATATTGAAAGCGCAACTTGTCTCTTCTTGCTCATGTGGCAGACAATCTGCGATTTTACCCAAGTGCGCCCTGTTTGTAAATAGCCCGCATCGGTTACGTCCGTCTTTGCGACCAATTAGCGACCAAACGGCTTGATAAATCTAGCCCTCAGTATGATTTTCATCACTGACTCCTGGCTCTAGAAAGAGTAAATATAGTAGGGCTCATCTCTCCATTCTCAAAGCACTATGAGGCATGAGCTCAAATAATGGACGTACCATCTGTGACCCATTGGTTTGTGGACTGCCGTTGAAGAGTTTTTGTTATTTTGCAACCAGATGTGACGATTATTGACGAGATGGTGGAGCTGGGGAGGATGATGCGGCCAGGCCAGTGTTATTTATGGTTGCAATGGCTCTGCGCCAAGCTAAACACTATAGGGGGAAAGTTGCTGATTAACTCTTCTGAAGCGAGTCATCCAGTGGAGATTTACTGGCTAGTAAACACATTCCTCCAGGTACTGCTGCCATTCATCTGTACGGCAGTACATGGAAAATCTGCAAACTTTCCCTTAAGTTACCAGCTAATGCTAACCTGAGTTAGCAAAACGTGAAAAATTTTTTTTTTTTTTTTTAAAATAAATGGGACCATAATTTACAAAATGAACATCATGCTGTATTGAAGAAGACCTGAACGTAGCGATTGAGACAATAAACGCATTATGAAAATGTTTACTGAGGGTGTCAATTGACAAATCAAGTAAGAAGTAGGGTTATTTTCCCAGACATCTATAGATACCAACTTATTTTTGCAACCTGCTGGAAATTAGAGAGAATGCAGATTTAAGGCACTTCCACATTGGCTTCACTTTTCAGACCCGGAAGCTTCGTACATTATTTTTTACTGTCTATGATTAGTACAGCATGTGTCTTGTTGACAAAATATGAGTTCAACTCCTGGCTGTGTCAGATCACATGTTCCTTTCACACAGCACCAGCGCTGGAGCTGATAAACTCTCCTTCCTGACATTTGCCTGTTTAACCAATGTTTTCTTTCACTTGCTGGGAGAATGCAGTACCCAAAGTATGCTCTCCATTCTCTATTCCAAGTTTAGCAACAGTAAACACTTATGCGCTCTATTCCTTAACATGTACAAAACTTAATTTACTTTATTTAAATCAACTCAGCGGTGGCTGGGCTCTTTTTTCAGAAACCCAGTGTCCTGTTCTCAATGTTTTTCTGTGTTTTTCCATCCCTCTGTTATATCTGTCTCTCTCCAGCTCCTGTTTACGTTAACCTTCTGGCTGTTAGTACGTCAGTCAGTGAAAGAAAACTTCAGCAGGAAAAGGAAAATGGCCACGCCACTACAGGAGGTCACTACCAGAGGTCAGATATCTTTTACACACAGACACGCCCGCACACGCCCACACACACACACACACACACACACACACACACACACACACACACACACACACACACACACACACACACACACACACACACACACACACACACACACACACACAGTCACTTATTCACACTGACATTACAAACATAGAATGTTCCATTATGATAAAACACACATGAACAGCATTTATACACAATTTTGGATGCTTATACAAAAAACACATCTCTTCTGAAATAATTCTAATAATTCTAAATTTGGCAAAATTTGACACTGTTGCGGAAGTTTCTACATTTAATTAACTAAATTACATGTAGCTCGATTCTATTGAGATTTTTTAAAATTTCTACCAGAAGTAAAACGGAAATCATTTAAAATGTTTCAAAATATCATCTATATTTAAGTATTTAAGTAAAAGTTAAATTCAAAATAAATAAAATCTCATCAATGTTACGGTAAGTCCTTCAGTAGTTCATAGTTTGCTTTGGGTTGAACGTCAGCCTCCTCAAGACCATAGGATTAGTCTCCAATTGCCAGACCTATTACCTATTACTATTACTACTCCACAGTGCTGAGAGTAAGGCTAGAGTAAGGTCTGGCTATACCACAGACACATTCTAGGATAGGAGAAAAAACGCTCTGGGTTGTTTAGATTTCTTTAAACCAATCACAATCGTCTCGGCTAAGCTCTGGACGCAGCGACGGTATCTCTGCAAAATTGTCACAGAAAGGAACTTCTTTTGGTGGAACATTTGCACCACACAAACAAAAACACCACATACAATATTAAATGAAGTTACTGTAACTGTTCACACAAAGCAGACCTGCCTTATTGCACGATCCAAATTTTCTTCAAAACGTGCCATTTTAGCTTGTAGCTTTTTGTTGTTTCCCGGAGCAAAGGCATTTTGAGAATGGCATCACACAGAGAAGCGCAGTGACATCACTCACTGGATGTCAGGCAATTATCCTGGAAATGTACTTCAGTTGATCCAGACTACCATAGGATTACCCATTTTTACAACTCTGTAGCCTTTTTTCTAGAGCCCCCGTCAGATTAAATTGCCACAGACTTTGTGATGAAATGTAGTTCCAGTCTGCAGAGTGTGACATGTTTGTCTATGCCGTTATAGTCCTTCTTAGACATTGTCTTCCTGATGACTTTGTTTACATTTTACCATCAACATCTAACCCCTCTTCCTCACCCCCCCTCCTCCCTATCTATCCTTTTATCCTTGTCAGAAGAGGGCACTGGTAATGAATCTGTGCTGAAGGTTCTAGGAGGCATGGTGATGAGCAGTTATGCCAAATACTGGATCTATGTGTGTGGAGGGATGTTCATCATGGTCTCCTTTGCTGGAAAACTCGTTGGATACAAAATCATCTACATGCTGCTGTTCCTGCTCTGCCTCTGTCTCTATCAGGTAGGAGCATGCCTGGTTCAGGTTCAGGTTAATTTAGATATATCATCAGATACCTTTTTAAACATACAGTAATTCTCTCTTCAGAATAATGTTTTTGGGGAACCTCAGTATTGTGCCACGTTTTTCGTCTTTGTGTTAGTTAGTTAGTTGGTTTGTAGTCTCGCATTGCCAGACCTACTGTATCTCCACAGCGCTGTGGAGTAAGTTCTGGCTCCACCACAGATACATTCTGGGATAGGAGAAAAAACACTCTGGGCTGTTTGCATTTCTTTAAACCAATTTAGAGCAGTTGTGAAATCCCACCATTTTACAGATATATGGAGGATGCACAACCCTACTAGCAAGGATTACACCTTCTTTTCCACACGTCACCTCACCCACTTCCGCATTGATTATATTTTGTGCTCCAGTGAGCTAAAGGCAATGTTCCACAAGATAACAATAGAACCAGCAATTCTGTCTAATCACATATAACCACATTCCATTGTGATATATGTTAGGAGAAAGATCTAGGAGATGGCAATTTCATAATTCCCTTTTCCCGAACACAGCTTTTGATGCAGAATTTAGAGCCAAACTGGCTGAGTTTATATCAATCAATACCGACTCAGTTTCTGACCCTGCATTTATCTGGCAGGCAACTAAAGGATTTATGAGATTTCACGTCTTCCTTTGCGGTCAACTTGAAGAGGAAAAGAGAGGCAATGATTGCGGAGTTGGAAGAATGCTGTAAATCTTTAGAACAGTCTATTAAGACTTGTTTTTCTAAATCTACACATACTCTTCTAGTCACAAGTCGAACAGAGCTGAATGATCTGCTAAGAAGGAGAGCTGAGTTCATAATGCACAGAGTGTGGAAAAATTATTATTTGAATGGCTGTAAACCAAGCAAATTGCTTGCTCTGAAATTAAAACAAAGCGAATCCAGAGATACTATCAACTGCATCCGCACAGACCGAGGTATCTCAACAAATCCTAAGGATATCAATGCTACTTTTCAGTCCTTTTATTCAAAGTTGTATGAGTCCCTCCTGCAACCCAGATCCGACACAGTGCCAGAAGTTCCTAAAAGAACTAAACCTGCCTCTTCTTGACCCAGAGGAGGCAGAAGAACTGGGTCAACCTATAACGTTAGAGGAACATAAATCAGCATTAAAAAAGGGAAACGCCAGGGTTAGATGGAATTCCATCAGAACTTCTTCTACAGTATTTTGACATATTAGGACCCACCATTTTACAAGCTTTAACCTCGGCCATAGAGAAGGGTACTTTCCACCAACGAACCAACACTGCGCAATTTTCCGTTATACCCCAAAAGGGTAAAAATCGTACGGATTGCTCAAATTTCAGGCCCATCAGCCTCATCGGGACTGATATTAAGCTTTATTCCAAAGTCTTGGCTCTCTGCCTAGAGCGCTTTATCGAGAAGCTAGTCCACCCCGACCAATCAGGTTTTATACCAAAGCGTCATGCTGCAGACAATGTACGCAGACTATTTCATGTAATAGAAGAAGCCAAAAACCTTCCAAAAACGGCAGCAGTTTTATCAGTGGACGTGGAAAAGGCTTTTGACCGCCTAGAGTGGAACTACTTGTGGCAAGTAATGGAGAGGCTTGGTTTGGGGGCCAAATTCATTGACATGGTGCATACTTTATATACGAATCCCACAGCCATAGTCTCAACCAACGGCTTGCATTCTCAGCCATTTCCCATCGAGCGGGGCTCACGACAGGGATGCCCGCTTTCCCCCATGCTGGAATCTCTCTTGAACCGTTAGCCCAAGCCATAAGACAAAATAAAATCTGTAATGTCCAGATTAAATCCAATAGCAGCTCAATATCATTATTTTCAGATGATATTTTGTTATACATCTCTGATCTTGAGGACTCTATTCCAAAAATTCTTAAAGCGTAACTCTTGCCAAAATGCAACCTAGGGTCTTTTTGTGAATGTACACAAGTCAAACTTTCGTTTAAAAGCATATTTAGGACGGAAGCGCCACTTTTAAGATTTACCGCATTTTCGTTTTTCGGTCAAATGGCCTTTTGCTAGGGGCACTTTTATGCTAGTCTCAAAATAGCTATTTTTAAGCTATTAGCTATTTTTGTGGATTTAATGTAATATTTATGCTAAACTGATGCAAGTATCCATAGGAGAACTCCCAATAGTAAAGAAATGGGAGCGAGAGCTGAGCCCTGAGGGGAACACAATTACTTGGGAGAAAGTTTGGGACATTTTCCACTGTTCCAAGAACCCAAATCACCAGTATTCAACCACTTCAACATATGTCATAGGACATATTGGACTCCTCAGAAAAGATACATCTCTAAAGTCATTCCCACTCCCTATTGTACGTTCTGCCAACCTGAACAAACTGGAACTTTCCTGCATATGATCTGGGAGTGTGAACAGGTGCATGAGTTATTGAATAAAACAACATCAATAATATCTGATGTGATAGGATGTCAAATTCCTACTGACCCGATTATTTTGTTACTTAATGACAACTCTAAATTACACCTGCTTGGGAGACAGAGGAAAATTTGGCTAGCTGGCTCAACTGCAACCCAGAAAATCATAGCTCAACGCTAGCTCCCCCCACACTCACTTTGTATAAAACAGTGGTTGGCATATTTTCTAGACATAGTTATGCTTGAGCTCTCTACAGCAAGGATTAACAAAGCCAGATCATCAACTATCAGCCTATGGGAAAGCGCAGCAGTACATATATCAGACTTAATGACCTCGACCCCACAAGAATTAGAGGAGAGTGATTAGGCAAGGTGTGGTTTCTGTTTATTCATTTGTTTTGTTTTCCTCAAGACCACAGAGGGTGGGGGTGGGAGAGGTTGTTTTTTTTGTTAAATTTGTGTTGATCTGTTCTGTGCACCATCTGCTATTACCTGTCACACGGTGTAGAATTTGTTTTGTATGTCTGAAGGTGCCAATAAAAAAAGTTGATCACAAAAATATGATTCAAATACCTTAATTAATGCATTAATTAAAGGTCCAGGGTGTAACATGTTTAGTTGTTCGTTATCAAAATCTGTGTTGCCAAACTTGTCCTTTTTCATGAATATTTACCTCCACCATCAATTCCAAGTATTCCTTTTGGCTTGAAATTTTACATTTGCATTCCCATGAACTGGGGTAGACGCCAACGTATTTCAAGATGGCACATGAATATGGAATTCATGTGCCATCTTGAAATATGTTGGCCGGTAAGGGACATACAGGACATACTGCTCCGCCATTCATGTTTTTGCTGTCACATGATAAACTCACAGGTGCTGCTCGGCAAGTTTGAAGAAGGAAACATGGAGGACCACATGTATTCAAAATCCAAATTTTAGGAACAGGAGTCTTCTTCTTCACCCAGAAAAAGAAAAAGGATATTGAAAAGAGACCGGCTTTTTGAAGCATGAAGGCTACTGTAGCTGTAATATGTACTTGTGCGTGGTGCGAGAGAGTTGATTGCGATATATGATGTCAACGCTAGATGGGAGAAATTCCTACACACTGGACCTTTATGGTATTATTCCTGCATAAGGTCATGCGTGAGATAATTTCAATCCTTGTACGTGTACTGACAGTTCATGAAGTACTACATGAGTGAATTCATGCTTTTTCATGCATGAAGTCATGCATGAATTCATGATAATTCATGTACCATTATTGTAAAGTGTTACCACATATTCTTTGTAAATCTTTACAAACATTCCCCTGAAAGAACCAAGCAGGCCTGCCTTGTTGCACAAACCAAATTTCCTTTAAAACTTGCCATTTTCAGCATGTAGCTTGCTAGTACAAAGTTTGTTGTTGTTTTCCATAAAGGGAGTTTGAGAAGCAGAAAGTGAGGACATCTTGTAAATGTACTTCCTTTGATCCAGACTACTTGGTTTGTGACCAAAAGTTGGAATGTGACAATTACACACCCAGGCGCCTTCCTCAAACTGTATTTATTTGCACATTCATATTTAAAAAAATAAATGTTATTTCCAAAAATCTCTTATATTGAGTGTCTTGTTCCTATTTCCCAGGTGTATTACTCTCTGTGGAGGCGTCTGTTGAAGCTCTTCTGGTGGCTTGTTGTGGCCTACACTATGCTGGTGCTGATCTCCATCTACACTTACCAGTTTGAAGACTTCCCTGGATACTGGAGAAACTTTACTGGTTTTACAGAAGAACAGTATGTTCTTTTACAAAAGACTGAGCCTGTCTTGTGTCTTCCTTTACCCTGCTGAAATGTCTCTGTGTCTCTTTAAGCTGGTTCTGCTGTCATTCTTTTGTAATTTTTATATTAAATAGATATTTATATAATATTTAAACAATACCCATGTCTAAAGGACTATTTTAACTGCTCATAGCACATACCCCAAACATCCTAAGCATAACTACAAAGCAAATGGAGGTAATTAGGCTTGTTGACCAAGGTTATTATAGTTATTTTTTATTTTTATTTTTGACTTTTGGATTTAATTTTAGTTAAGCTTTAGTTAGTTTCAGAGTGTGTTAGCTAGTTTTTGTTTAGTTTCAGTTTTTCAGAAAGGTTTAGTTTAATTTTTACATATTTAGATTTAGTTTTACAGTAGTCTTTGGTTTGTCAGGGCCAGGTATAATGTCTTAGATGTAGCTACATATACATACAGAATACTTTAGTGTCCGATGTAAAGCAATTACAGCACAGCGCCATCTCATGTCAAGTCCGTTCAGTTTCTGTGGTTCAATGTCACAAGAGTTAACAGAATTTCATGTTCTCCTTTTTCAGTAGTGGTAGCTATATTATAGCTAAAAAAACTCAAACTGAAATGATTTATGAGTTTTTTAACCTGGCAATATGGATTCAGTTTAGTTTTAGTTTTTCTTGAAGGTTTTAGTTTTAGTTCATTTTAGTTTACTATAATAACCCTGCTGTTGACCCAACAGTTTATATAGCAGGGCAAAAATAAACTGTGGAGTCCTTATTAACCCTGTGTTCCTTTCACTCTGTGAGCAATGTATACAGTTTCACCGTTATTCAGATTGTATGTGTGGTAACTAAACACCCCCCACCCCTCCCTGTTGTCTCTCAGGCTGGCAGCAATTGGTCTGGAGACGTTTGCTCTCTCTGAACTCTTCAGCAGTATTCTGATCCCTGGCTTCTTCCTGCTGGCCTGTATTCTGCAGCTGCACTACTTCCACAAGCCCTTCATGAGAATCACTGACCTGGAGCATGTTACCCCTAAACACAAGTAACCTACCTACACACTCCTAGCATTCACGTCCAATCAAAAACATGTTTCATATTGCTAGACAGTGTTGTTTAAAGCCACAGTGAAATTAAGGTTGGATTTGATTTATTTAGCAAATGTTAAGAGAACAACAGCAATGATACATTCAATTAAAAAAGGACATGCAAACAAAACAGAAAACTCTCAAGGGGCTTGGCATGTTGGGTCCCCTCCAATTATTCAACATTACATAATGTGAAGAGAAAAATTAAAAAAAAAACTTAAAAAAGGGACAGAAGAATGGGAGAATCAAACGAGGAGAGAAAATAAAGCGTGTAAAAAGAAAGAAAAAGAAAACTAATCATACAAAAATGAGAATCGAGGTATGAGTGTCTTCACTGTATCTTTTGGCATGTGACTTATCTCTGATTGAAACAGAATATCTGGGTGGGGTTTAGTTATGATTTGAATCACTTCTGCAGAGAAAATTTGGAGCATTATTAGTTAAGATTCAGAAGGAGGATAAAGGAGAAATGAAAAACCGCAATGTAAATACAGTTTTTTGTCAGCTAAAACATACACACCTCGTCCTAATGATATCACTCTGCTAACCACAAGGTTAAGTTAAGTTTTACATCATATGCAGGGTTAGCTAGTTACTCCAAATCACATTTGACTGGACAAATGTATGTATATGCCCCTGTACTCAAGAGAAGTCATCAGAACTATCATAATGTTTACAAGAAGAGAAAAGAGAGGGTTTTTTGTATAAAAACAAAAAATAAATAAAAGATAAATAAATAATTAACCTTTTTAATTGCTTTTCAATGTGTCAGAAGAAAGAAAACAGGGTCTAGAAACATGTTTAAAGCTGTAGGTTAGGTGAATGAAGCCTTAACTTGACGCGTTAATGATTCCCTTTGTCTTCCACATCAGAAATCCACAGGACCACTAATTAAAAGTGGAACTATTAACTTTTACACAAAAAAATATCATTTCAATATAACCAGACCTAATCTAAGCACCATGTGCAGAACATATTGAAATAAGTACTACATCACATTGATCTGTTCAGACTTCTGGGGAAATCATTGATAACTGTATTTTGCTTCTTTTTCCGTGGCTGTATTCACCCAATTATTCTGAAATAAATTTGGCAGACAGCGGTCATACTTTATATACTTGAAATTTTGGAAAATGTTTGGTTTTTTTGACTGATTTTCATAATAAAAATAAATCGGCAGTTAATTATTTATTAGTATTACTATTTATTATATTACTGTATTACAGTTAATAAAGAAAATGTGTCTTACTCAAGTCTAGGTAATGTAATGGAGTGGTCCAGTCTCATAACATAAATCCATTCTCCTTTAATGAGAAAGATGTCAGACTGGAATGTGGTGACCATATTTTAAGAATATCTAGGTTAAAATCTCTGCCCTTTGTGGTGGTGTTCCCTTCGTCATGTGCTACCTAGGAATTCTACATTTTTCCTTTTGCAACCACCAATGAGACAATGTGCCTCCAGGAAGAAGAACAGTGAGAGGACTGAGCCGATTGGCTCTAATGTGGGGCTGGACGTTGAAGAGGAAGACCTGGCGACTAACACCGATGAGGAATCTGAAGACGAAGGTGAAAAACAACAGTGGCAGTTTATATTAAAGACATATTTTTACAGCTAAAGTGTTGCTTATTGACACGCAAATTAGTAATTTTTATATTGTTCCCACACTGTAACAAATTTCCCCGTTAAATAACAGTAAAGAGCTGGCAGCTACATTTACCTGCTCTTTACTGTAATTTTACAGTGTTCCTACTGTAATTTATAACAACAGTTTATTACTGGAAAAACATTTACGGTACTGTGCTGTATAAATAAGCTTTACAGTAAAATACTGGCAGCTACATTTACCTGCTCTATACTGTAATTTTAAGGTGTTCCTACTGTAAATTATAATGACAGTTTTTACTGTAAAGTTTATGGTCCTGTGCTGTATTAATAGAAAGCTTTACAGTACCATTTCTCTCTTTCTCTTCTTATTATTTTTGTACTTCTTTGTATTAAATCTCTGGTGTAACATTATATTTTTCCGATTACTCTCTTCTTGAATTGGTGGGGACTTGATGCCACATGATTTCAGATGATTTGTGGGCGGACTCAACCTGGCTACTGAAAAAGAAAAAAATCAGCTTGCTATTAATATTTTGTTCCTCAAATGCCTCAACATTTACAGTATTCCGCTTTATTTAGGAAGAACGGTCAATTACCGTAAGAAAAATGACTGACACCATTTTTTATTATTGCATTCTGCAAAGTTTTATTTACCAGATGTGCATTCACGTGGTTATTAGAATAGTCAACAACTGTATTCAAGTAAAAGTTTAACTGAGCGGGACCATTCCCTCCCACTGTGTTTGTTCATCCATCCTCTCTTTCCTTGCTCAGGGGAGTTGATGCCGAGTAAGTGGGGTCTGGTGATGGACAGGTTACTGGTTCTGTCCAGAAGGTTCTCTGACATTCTCACCAAAGTTCAAGTGTTTCTCTGGAGGCTTCTGGAGCTCCACATCCTCAAGATGGTGGCCTTCTTCTCTGTGTGGGTTTCACTTGAAGAGGTAAAGTTGCAAAGATTAATCGATTAGATGTCAACTATTGAATGAATCCCCATCTATTTTGATAATGGATTAATGTAAATGGACTATTTTTATATAGCGCTTTTCTAGTCTTAACGACTACTCAAAGCGCTTTAACGTAGTACAGGAACCATTCACCATTCACACACATTCATACACTGTGGCTGAGGCTGGCGTACAAGGTGCCACCTGCTCATCACACACATTTACACTTCGATGGCGCAGCATCGGGGGCAACTCGGGGTTCAGTGTCTTGCCCAAGGACACTTCGACATGAAACTGCAGGGCCAGGGATCGAACCACCAACCTTCCGATTGGCAGGTGACCTCTCTACCACTTAGCCACAGCTGGGTTTTTAGTGAATTTTTCAAGAAAGAAAAGTAAAAGTGTTCTGCTTTGTGCTTGTTAAATGTGAATATTTTCTACTTTCTTTACTCCTCTGTGACAGTAAACTGAATATCTTTGATTTGTGGTAAAAAAAAACAAAAGAAGCCAATAGAGGACGTCTTCTTGGGCTTTGGGAAACACTGGTAGACATTTTTCTCCATTTTCTGACATTTTATAGCCCAAACAACTAATGAATTAATCAAAGAAAATAATCAACAGGTTAATCGACAATGACAATAATTGTTAGTTGCAGCCCTAAGGTAAAGGAATGGTTGTGTGATTGTGATAAAACCAGGGGCAATTCTAGGATCAGACCTTTAGGGCTCAGCCCCTAATAAGAATGTGACTCGGATACAGTGCCTTGCAAAAGTGTTAACCCCCCTGCTAAATCAGTAATTTCATTAGCCGATAATCTCTGAGCTAACTACTGAACAACAACGTCAGCTAACGTTTTTTGACACTATTAACACTATGATGGAACTAAATCTGACACTCTATAAGTCACAGTAATAATGACCAATTTTGGAACAATGTTCTAACATTCAGCAATTTTAGTTGCTTACGTTTCAATTTAGGTTCTAATTAGAGGTGTGAATCTTCACTGATCTCCCGATTCGATTACGATTATCATGTCAGCGATTCAATTCAATTCGATATCTCGATGCATCACGATGGGTCCAATACATTTTTCTATTAAAACCATGTAGGATATTTAAATCATAGCTTTTCACGCTTCAAAAACAAAACATTCTGCAGTGCTCTAATACTAAATAAATTGGATACATAAAACTACAGCACTGAGCATATGGCACTTCCGGAATGTGCAAAACATAACCAAATATGTAAACAGAAATGTTGTTAGGCCTACATTAAATTGTAAACAGAAATAATCGATTATGAGCCTGTCGATTATCGATGCAGCATCGTCCATGTCCACGATTCGATGCATCGATTATTTGATTAATTTCAACACCTCTATTTCTAATCTGTGCCATGAAATTACCATTACCATTCTTCTCTGGGGACTACCATCGCCCATGGATAAAACACTGTACAGCAAATCAGATACCTCTAATTATTATTATTATTAACAAGCATTTTGAATCTGTGTCTTTTGTATAAGTCATGTCCTTAACCCTTACTCTATCTATCTATCTATCTATCTATCTATCTATCTATCTATCTATCTATCTATCTATCTATCTATCTATCTATCTATCTATCTTTTTGGCAAATTTGCTGGATGAGCACCTTTCATGGAAATGAATAGGGCACTATTTTTGAGCACTGTATCAAGCAAGTAATTCATCCATGTTCAGAACAGCTTGTTTCGGTGTTTGCCTGATAGATGAATGATCTGCAGTTAAATACTGCACATCTGATACTTGACATAAAGCTCTTTATTTTTGAAATAGTATAATATGACCTAAATGTTGTCCTGTTTCTGTGTTTGTCTGTAGCCATCCGTGATGAACCTCGTCCTGGTGGTGTTGTGGTCTCTGGCGATGCCCTACGGTCGCTTCAGGCCCATGGCTTCCTGTCTGTCTACAGTCTGGGTGTGCGTCATCATCGTGTGTAAGATGCTGTACCAGCTCAGTGTTGTCAACCCTGTTGAATACTCCAGTAACTGTAGCCTGGTAAGACACACATGCGCTTACACACACATTCTGCATCAACAATATGTTTTAACCAACCCGTTCTCATTCCGAACTCTTAAAATAAGTACGTTTGGTTAGTGTCCTTCAGCGTGTGATGCGTCGAAAAAGGCACCCTTCGGCGTATTTGTGTAACGTACTGGGGAGAGCCGCAGTTGGATGAGATTTAGCGAGTGGTATGTAATGGGAAATTGCTGGGTAAGGACGGTGGATGGGTAAAACATCGGACTTTCACTCAGAAGACTCGGGTTCGCGCCCCGCGTGTGGCGTTTTGTTTCCCCGTCTCCGGCGTTTTGTTTCCCCGTCTCCGGCGTGTGTTTCCCGGCTTTTGAGGCGTCCTTTCCCCGTTGTTTTTCTTTTTTTTTTCCCGTCTCCAGCGTGTCTTTCCCGGCTTTTGAGTCGTCCTTTCCCCGTTGTTTTTCTTTTTTTTCCCCGTCTACGGCGTGTGTTTCCCGGCTTTTGAGGCGTCCTTTCCCCGTTGTTTTTCTCCTAAACCCAACCTCCGCGATTCCGTTATTGTCGCGCTTCACCCGCGGTGTGTTTCCCGGCTTTTGAGGGCCCTTTCCCCGTTGTTTTTCTCTAAACCTCCGCGATTCCGTTCAACCCCGGCCCACACCCAAGGGACGAAAAAGGGACGGCAATAGTGGCGACCAAGCACGTTTACATGAGACGCTAAAGGAGACTTTTAACGTCAAATAAGAACGAGAAAGGCTCCTGACCGAACGTCCTTATTTTACGAGTTGGGTGTGAGAATGTGTTGGTTTTAACAGGCATGATGGTATATTTCAATTAGTCATTAATACCAACATACCATCCTGGAGGATAAGGGAAAACATATAGATAGACAGACAGGCAGACAGACACACAGAGAGACAGGCAGACAGACCACTAATTTTAATAAATTATTCAATTGTGTAGTAGTGGAGTAGAACTAGAAAGTACAAACATTTAAATACTCAAGTAAAGTACAACTACCTGAAATTTTACAGTGCTTGACTAAATATCAATTACAACATTAAGTGTATTATTGTTAGCGATAAATCTTCCATAACAGTAGGGGATACAAATAGATAACCTTTATTAAAGATGTATTGTTGTTACACTTTCCATGAGTATCAGTTTGGGAAATATTTATCTTTAAAGTAAAATAATAAAAGCACATTCTGATGAGCTCTATATTTAAGTAGTTCAGTGTAGAGCTGAATATTAGGTCCCACACAAGGAATGATTTAACTGCATGGATACCAGCATATGTGAAATATTTGTGTATAAGCTGTTTACATATAGGGTCAAATGTTGACTTCTATAGGTTTTGCACCCCTTTCCTGTTAAGGCTTATGCTCATTTAAATATTGAATGCATTTTTCATTGAATATGAAATTCCAAAATTGTATGTTGAATTCTCCTTCTCAAGCATCATCCCAAACATTATCTGCTACTTTTTATGCAGTATGCCCTCAAAGTAGGGCTGGGCAATATATCGATATATCGATATCAGCATACAAGATTAAATTTTTTGATATCCTCATATGGCATACGTGTTGTCTTTCCCTGGTTTTAAAGGCTGCATTACAGTAAAGTTAATGTCATTTTCTGAAGATACCAGACTGCTCTAGCTGTTCTATTATTTGCCTTCTACATCTTATTGTGTAAATATTTTGTGAAAGCACCAATAACCCTACAATATTGTTGTGATCAATATTAAGGTATTTGTTAAAAAATATGGTGATATCTGATTTTCTCTGTATCGCCTAGCCCTACCTTAACTTCATGTCTGATGAAAAGGTGAGAATTGCCAAGAGGATTGTAGGATTTTTAAAGGTGTAAGTTACACACTGTTTCTTTGTCCAAGCTCACAGCTCTGAACTAGATGTGTTCAAATAAAAGAAAGAAGGAATAAGAAAGAAAAGAGAGCTGTGGATGCAGCAGTGCATTTAGCATCATGACAATCATATGTCCTGTTTTTTTCTATGAGCTGAGACAGCAGGTGTTGTAGAGTAACTTGACCTGACAAGGTAGTAATGTGATCCAGTGGGAGCTGCAGTGATAAGGTCTTCTCCTTTACAGCCTCTAACAAATGAAACCAACCTAATGCCAGAAGAGATGGTGAACTCCTCTCTGTATAAGGAGCCAGTGGATCCCGCCAGATGGTTTGGCATCAGGAAAGATGCCACAGTACTGGGATACAGCAAGGTATATTCAATACCTGTTTCAATAATAAATGTTTCCTCAATGAATAGCGTGGATCCAGTAAGAATGCTACTGTACCTGGTTTGTGAAGATTGAAAATGAATACGCAATATAAGCACAGTGTATTGTATGTATGATGTAAATATAAACACAGTACATATACATCCAATGTAAAGATTAGGCTCCCGCCCATACTTTTGGTTTTCAAAATCAGGGAGGCATGGCAGCACGACCGGGGGGATTGTAAGTGTTAAGCTTGCATCACGTTTTCTGCTAGCTTAAAAATTTAGACGCACCCTAGCAGCAACAAATTTAATTTGCAGCCAGGGGGGTCTAGGCACTCTCTGTTGGCTTGTGAGCTGGAAAAACCAAACTCTGGTCTGGCCAATCGCATCGTGTATAGAGTTGGTGAGCGGGCTTATGGCTGCTGCTGCTGGGAACAGCGGTCTTCTGGAAGACTTGGAGTTAAGCTTTTCTTTGAGAAAAGAACAAAGAACTGCGCAGAAATTATTCTTAAAAAAGGAAGATGTGTTAGGAGTTTTGCCGACCGGATACGGCAAAAGTTTAATCTATCAACTAGCTGCGCTACCTTCTTTGTTGCTCTGCCTGGTTGTAGCGCTATCCTATTACGTGCAGAGGGAATTTGAAAGACAACCGTTTAAGGGTCTATTCACACAATACAAACGTGAGCTATTTAAATTAGCTTGATACATGGTTAAAATTTGCTCTTACCAGTGTATCGCCATGTTTACTTTGTACCCTGCAATCCCCACAAAAACGTCCCAGTTAGATAGTAAATGGCATAAAACATATTCTTTATAAATCTTTACAATCATTCCCCAAAAGAACCAAGCAGGCCTACCTTGTTGCACAATCCAAATTTTATTCAAAACTTGCCATTTCAGCGTGTAGCTTGCTGGATCGAAGGTTGTTGTTGTTTCCTGAAACGACCGAAGCCACGTGCAGGACGTCAGGCTTTAATCAAAAATCTAAAATCTGAACAGACACA
Organism: Perca fluviatilis; assembly: GCF_010015445.1. NCBI lineage: Eukaryota > Metazoa > Chordata > Actinopteri > Perciformes > Percidae > Perca > Perca fluviatilis. Next base: position 29,827,448 of record NC_053130.1, on the reverse strand, counting down.
GTTCAGTCACTACTCTTAAATTATTGAGGATACACAGCCAGCCCCTTAAACGCTTTCTTTGTGTGTAGAGTCTGCTGATCCAGTAAAGGCTTAATTAATTGAATTGTTTTTTGTTGCAGAACCATTTAATAGTGCTGATGTTGTTGGTGTTTGAGGCAACAGTGTATCGTCACCAGGCTCATCACTACCGTCAACTCCAGCGATCTCCCCCCACCATCCGCGCCCTGTTCCCCGGCGCTACCAGGGACACTCTAGACCAGGGCCTCATACCCTGCTTCAAGTACCTGCTCAACTACTCCTTCTACAAGTTTGGATTAGAGGTAGATGGGAGAGATCACTTCATTGCTGAACCAGGGCTTTTTGGAAAAGGAAAATTAAAAAAAGATTGTAAATAAAGGAAAAATTATTTAACACAAGTTATGTGTTATAAAGTTTAAAGTTTACTATTGCAATCATTTTTAGATAGAAAAGAGATGTCATGCTAATGTGTGTCCCTTTTGTTGACCGTTCCAGAGCATCAGTGTTATGACTACAAAAAAGATTTTACACACATCCCAATTCCAGTTGGGACGGTGTGTAAAACGTAAATAAAAACAGAATACAATGATTTGCAAATCTTTTTCAACCTATATTCAATTGAATACACTACAAATACAAGATATTTAATGTTTAAATGGATTAACTTTAATGTTTTTTTGCAATTATTCACTCATTTTGAATTTGATGCCTGCAACATGTTCCAAAAAAGCTGGGACAGTGGCATGTTTACCACTGTGTTACATCACCTTTACTTTTAACAACACCCAATAAGCATTTGGGAACTGAGGACACTAATTGTTGAAGCTTTGTAGGTGGAATTCTTTCCCATTCTTGCTTGATGAACGACTTCAGTTGCTCAACAGTCTTGGGTCTCCATTGTTGTATTTTGCGCTTCTTAATGCGCCACACATTTTCAATGGAGATGGTCTGGACTGCAGACAGGCCAGTCTAGTCCCCACACTCTTTTACTACGAAGCCACGCTATTGTAAAACGTGCAGAATGTGGCTTAGCATTATCATGCTAAAATTAGCAGGGAAGTCCCTTAAAAAGACATTGCTTTGATTGCAGAATACTGTATGTTGCTCCAAAACCTGTATGTACATTTCAGCAGTAATGGTGCCTTCACAGATGTGCAAGTTATGCCATGTGCATTAACACACACCCATACCATCACAGAAGCTGGCTTTTGAACTCAGCACTGATAACAATGGTCATTTTCCTCTTTGAAAAACAATTTGAAATGTTGACTTGTCAGACCACAGCAAATTTTTCCACTTTGTGTCAGTCCATCTCAGATGAGCTTGGGCCCAGAGAAGCTGTTAGTGTTTCTGGGTGTCGTTGCTATATGGCTTTCGCTTTGCATGGTAGAGTTTTAACTTGCACTTGTAGATGTAGCGGCGAACTGTGTTAACTGACAATGGCCAGTTGTTAACAAAGTGGTGAACCTCGCCCCATCCGTGCTTGTGAACGACTGAGCCTTTTGGGGATGCTCCTTTTATACCCAGTCATGACCAATTAACCTGTTCACCTTTGCAATGTTACAAGCAGGTGTTTTTTGAGCATTCCTCAACTTTCCCAGTCTTTTGTTGCCCCTGTCCCAGCTTTTTTGGAACGTGTTGCAGGTATCAAATTCAAAATGAGTGACTATTTGCAAAAATACAATACAATACAATACAAGTTTATCAGTTTAAACATTAAATATCTTGTCTTTGTAGTGTATTCAATTGAATATAGGTTGAAAAGGATTTGCAAATCATTGTATTCTGTTTTTATTTATGTTTTACACACCATCCCAACTCCATTGGAATTGGGGTTTGTAGCTTATCTTTTTTGTAGTCATAACACTGATATTAGCATGTCATCTCTTTTATCTAAAAATGATTGCAAAAGTAAACTTTATAACAGTTTGAGTGTTAAATCATTTTTCTTTCATTTACAATCTTTTTTAAAAAATATCTTGTCTTTGTAGTGTATTCAATTGACTATAGGTTAAAAAGGATTTGCAAATCATTGTATTCTGTTTTTATTTACGTTCCAACTCCAGCTGGAGTTTTTTTATTTACATTTTATTTAAATCTCTAAAAAACGTATCCTCTTTTTTTAAAGATTTGCTTCCTGATGACGGTGAATGTGATTGGCCAGCGGATGAACTTCTTGGTGATAATCCATGGCTGCTGGTTGGTTGCCATCTTGGTGAGGCGGCGGCGGGCAGCTATTGCCAGGATCTGGCCCAGATATTGTCTCTTTCTGTCTATCTTCATGATCTACCAGTATCTTCTGTGTGTGGGCATACCGCCAGCACTCTGTATAGGTGAGTCCTTATATGCAGTTACAGTAAGTGCATTTTTTTAAGCCAAGGACCCCTTAACTAAGAAAGAGATGGAGCAGGCACCCCCTAGTACATATATTGTATAAAATTAACTTGCATATTAAACTTGGCCTACAATAAAATGTGGGCGTCCTAAAGCCTAAATACATATATTTTTAATTCATGTAATACTAAGCTACTAATTTTATAAATCATCTTTTTATGTTATACATACATGTGGCACAGTGAATCCTTGAGATTAACTGTATCTATGGAAGGCTACCATAGTGACTCCCTACTTTTAGGCCAGTAAGCCTATCATTAATGTTTTTTTCACAAATAGGCTGATTTATATATGCTAATTATATGTGGGATTCATGTTAAGACATTTGAATTTTTGAAAAAGCCTTTACAATAATTTGGTGGGCCCCTTGGAGTAAATCTGAGGACCCCCTAGGTGTCCCGGACCCCTGCTGAAGATCTCTGATCTAGATGACAATATAATAGACAACAACAGTGTGTTCTACTATTGTAGGCGATTGGGTAGAGCACCTATACTCTCCGTAAGTGAATAGTACCATTATTATTGCCAACGTGGCAGGTAGATTGACAGTTTCATAGTAAAATTCACCCGCATTTGGTGCATGGTCGTGTGTTAATTTCAGGCCTTGATTGTGAATGCAAAGCAAACTTTAGATTATGCCCCAACACAGCATCAGATAGAACTCTGCTGAAGGTAAACAACTGTAGAAATTAATAATTGTAAAATTGTATAATAATTGTTAAATAGTGTAACTACTGTACGTCTACCTACCTACCTGTCTTTCCTGTGTTGTCCTGCAGACTACCCATGGCGGTGGAACACTCCAGTGTTGATTAACTCGGCTCTCATTAAATGGATCCATCTGCCTGACTTCTACACTGTGCCTAACTCCAAAAACCTTATAGGTCAGTGTGTGTGTGTGTGTGTGTGTGTGTGTGTGTGTGTGTGTGTGTGTGTGTGTGTGTGTGTGTGTGTGTGTTATCAGTCTGATTATACTTTAGTAGGAACCCTCTGTGTTTTCTGATCTGGGGCCTCATTTATAAAACTGTGCGTAGATTCTATTATGAAAGATTTAGTGTGCAAAAAAGTCCGAATTCTCGTACGCAAAAACAATATTCTGATTTATAACACCTTGCGGCACACACCGGTACGCACTCTTCTCGTTATAAATACGGACGTGCGTTACCTTATGCGGTCGTGCATGAGCCTCACGCTCCTCCCAAGATCGTCCCATATTTGTCCTAATAAGGTCCATGTTAATCAATTAATGAATATTCCAGCCTTGAAAGGAGCCCTTGATCACCAATCACGAAACTGAAAAATGGGGAAAAAACACGATTCAGTGATTGTGAGATCGAGGTGCTCCTAACAGAGGTAGAACATCGAAAGAAAATACTGTTTGGAAGCCGTATCCCTTGTGTAGTGTTCATATTGTTGTTACACAGCCTTAATACTTAACAGATTTAGCTCAATTACCAATGATATATACATAATTTATGGTTCGTATTTGCCATTTACCCCTGTGAGATCACATTTATGATCATTTTCGTTTTTTGTGAGAAAGGAAATTCAATTATTAAAAAGGTAAAAAATAGAAACAAGATTTTGGATCATTATTGGTGCAAAACAGGTGAAAGTGCTTGAAATGTGACAATTTGGTAACTTGTATCGGTAACTGTGTGGGAATAGCAGGTGCAGAAAGACCACATTCCCACACACACCTACACCTACAATCAGACACGACCACATAAAGACGCACAGACCCTGCCTTTCCCCCGTTGCTGGCAGCCCGTTACTGCCGCGACCGGCTCTGGGTCGGTTTAGCAAGAACGGGATTGTTGGGTTCAGGAAAACAAAAACTGGGTTAGGTTCGGAAAATGGGCATCCCATCGGAGTTCACTATAACGCACTATAATCCCGCCTATTGCGAGGAATGTTGCGACGATAAATTTCACCCTGCTTCACGCAACTTTTTCTTGCGTAACAGGTTTTATAAATGAGGCCCCTGATCACGTTTTAAATTGCTGTTGATGCTGTTTGCTGTTTTTAAACTCAACACTCCCTTAACGTTTACTGTTGTCTTAATAAATTCAGTATACTGAATGACACCTGACACCTCCCCACTAATGCGTGTCCACAGGCTTTAAAATTTGAAAATAAATGAAAGTGTCAAAAAATGCCAATTCAAGCACATTCTATTTTTATTAGAGTGTTCTATATACATACAATATATATACAACAACAGGAATTTAATTTAGAAATGCAATTTAATTTTTTTGATGAATCATATGATTCATTCCATGAAAAATGTCCTTCCTGGGTAACGGGAATGGATTTAAAAATTATTTCAATGTCTACCTTTTTAGCATATAAATGTTTATGCATATCCATAGTTACAGCTAACCAAACAAGCACTGCTCAAAAAAACTAAATTTTTAACACAATTAATATGATATATTTGGGTATTTATAATTAAAGGTGCAATATGTAATATTGTATGTAATACTGGCAGCTAGCGGTTAAAATAGTTACTGCACTACCAATTCAAAATACTGGAGAGTCATTTCCCCCGCCCCCTCCTGCCCAGACTCGAAGTTCACGGAGGTTGCCAGGCTGAGACCGCAGCATTCACAACAATGTTAGACGCTAGACGCTTTTCTCAGATAGCCAGACATTACTTCACAGCACAGCAGAGTAGCTAACGTTATATGCTAGTCTCACATAGCCAGACATTACTCCACAGCACAGCGGAGTAGCTAACGTTAGATGCTAGTCTCACATAGCCAGACATTACTTCACAGCACAGCAGAGTAGAGTAGCTAACGTTAGATGCTAGTCTCACATAGCCAGACATTACTCCACAGCACAGCGGAGTAGCTAACGTTAGATGCTGGCTATATTGACAGTCGTAAAAGCCCGAGCTCACACGGAGCTCTGTAACCAACTGACAGACACACTTTTTCGGCTTAAAATTACAGTATGAACCGCTAAAAACACAACAACCTCACCGTCCTCTCCACACGCCAGTCAGGCACACTTCCTCGGCTAAGAATTACAATATGAAATGCTAAAAATACCACTACCTTGCCGACGGAACACACTTCAGTGGCTTAGAATTATGGCAACAATCGCTAAACACACTGCAAACTCACAGTCCTCTCTTCCCGATTTACAGCCCCCCTCTCATGGCTTAAAATAACTCACCGTTGTCAGCTCCAGCCGCTGAACTACACGTTGTAAACAGCCATGGCCCGCTCGCCTGGTCCTCCCGGTAACGTTAGCAGTTAACAGGGTTAGCATGGCGGCGTTAGCCAGGACCAGTCGGGATCACTTTACTGGCTGTGTCTCAATTGTTTTTGCGAGTAACCAACTCGGGTACTCTAGCTATATAATTCAATATGAGTACACAAATGTTGAAATGACATAAAATGCCCGTCCCTAGTGGCTGTGATAAATCAGCCCGAAGCTATGCTTACCTGTTCAGGAGGAAATACCGGTAAGCCAATTCTGCGTCCTTTTGGGATCTAAGCTGTCTCCATCTTTCAAATACATCTCCAATATTTACCAGGGGGTTGTTACGTCTCTGGTCACGCAACTGTTAGAAACATGCTGTTTTCTTTTTTTTAGGTCGGGTAGAATCTATCTCCATTGATCCTGTTCGTTTGTGTGCTACTTTCATGGCTGTACTACCGTTACAGCTGTAGCGCGCTGGGTTTACGGTTTTCCAGGGATAGACCCTTTGCACGTGACGTCACATTCTACTCCCGCGAATTATGAACGCCATGACGGACGGTGGTAGAGCTATTCTGTAGACGGACGGCAAGTCAAACGAGAACGTGTTCGCTGCTTATATACTGTCTATGGTTCGCTGTTCTTGTTCTCACATACACAATCTGCAGAGTAATCCTCACCAATACAAGCATGTGTATGTATTGCCTTTCTGTTTTAAATGACTGATAAATAATAATAAAACTTCCTCACCCAGCTAGCTGCCATGCTAACCAGCTGTTCCTGCTAACAGGTCCCACATAACTATCATCGGTTATTCACTGACCGACATATCCCAAAAAGAAAGCCGTTCCCTTGATCATTTAACTTAACACGCATACAAAAAATATTGGTTAAATTAAAGATGACATGGCACGGAAACTAGCTTCAAAAAGGCCAAACAACCGAATTAAATGCGGGTCTGCGGAGCTCCTACCCCGGTTAGCCGACCAGCTAGCTAGCTGTCGAAATATCCACCGGTCACCAGCGAATATTATCACAGATAAGACGATGGCTAGATGTTACATTATGTGTGGTTAATACTGATCATAGACACTCCGTAATTTACTCCATGGATTAACGTGTGATGAATTATTTCCCAGAGCTGGGATGCGTTCAGGCATCCATTAGAGAGTTGCATCGGCTCAGCCAGTGAACAACGGTACGTGCCTCTAGCTAGCTTGCCCTGCTGGCTGATAGCCGTTAGCTGCTAGCTGACGTCCTGTGAGTGTATTCAGACAGGCTTCTGTGATAATCATCCCAATAACAATCCATGGTGGTGTGGCTATGTCCTCCAGAGGACAGGTCATGTCAAGTATTGAAGTGTATTCCCCCCTAAAAAAAACAGTAGTGTGGTAGTAGCTGCTAGTTGTAGCAAGAAAAGGTAAACAGTAGTGTGCCGATCGGAACATAGTGTTTGAAGAGTGAAGGGCAGATTTGTTTACAAGGGAAAAAGCTTGGAGTAACGTAACTATGGCGAATATAGCAGATATACAACACACGGAAGAGCCTTTTGAGTTATATGGTCGTCCTTATTTATTCAAATCCAGTATACAGATTAAACTAGCCTCACAAGAGTTGGAAAGAACGAGACAGACAGAGGGGCAACAGGCAGATGAACTTCCTGCTCCAAGCGTAAGCTAAAGCTAGCCTTCAGTAACTGGAAGACATAGCCACACCACCGCCGCTCCGTGGATTGTTATTGGGATGATTATCACAGAAGCCTGGCTGAATACACTCACCGGACGGCAGCTAACGGCTAGCGGGGCAAGCTAGCTACCGGCAGGATCGAGACAGGGACCAGGGTAGGTGAATTTAAACAATGTCTGAAGAAGCCATGAAGAAGAAGATAGTATTATTATTGTTACAGTTTATTTAGTGTTATTTATTTGAAACTAATGAAACTTTCCGCTCGTCTACTACACTGTTTAGCTTGTGCTTCCGGTGATTCTGCCGTCTGTCATGGCGTCGTCACGTGGTCGTGGTCACGTGTTTGCAAAGTGTCTATATCTGGCAACCTGGCCTGGCTGTCAAACTGGGCAGTTGATAACAACACACAGGCCAAAACATAAACAGAAATTCCCTCACGAAATGTAAATTTCAAAAAGAAAAAATACTGACATTAGCATTGTTGTCAGAAAAGATAGTATTTCAGTTTAACATGTTTCCTTAATTTCTGATGAGGCATTGGTGTCATTTTTGGATTTATTACAGTACAAATATTACATATTGGACCTTTAAATGGGCTCATCGTTTGATTTTGGTCACACAATATTCCATGCCAAAAACAGAAACATTATGAAAGATGTCTTAAAATGCTTTACAGTAAAGGTAATCAGATTTGTATTGTATACTCAACTCAGGAAAACATGACTGTAATATACCATGAAATCTGAGTTAAATTACTTGACTGTGTCATTGTAACTCAGGATGACATCCTGTTAGCCAGGAATGACATACTGCAAGTATTTCACTAAAGGCTCTCTTTTTTCCAACATACAATAAAAAGCAAGCAACACTTGCAGGGTCACATAAGAAATCCAAGAAACCACGAAGACATCTCAAAAAGGCCAACAAAACAGTGAAAACCACTGTGTCAATTCTTTGTTGTGCCTCTCTTTATGAGTGTCATCTGGAAGGACAGATGTGACCATGAAACTTGAAAACTATTGAAAAAGCGCACACACACACACACACACACACACACACACACACACACACACACACACAACACACACTTTAGCTGTCCATATTATATGATCAACTAACAATTAAATATTAGATTATATCTATAAATGTCATGACAATTTCACTTTAACTAAGACAACAATCTCTGTGTTATGACATGTCTTCGTTAAGTCAAGTTGTCATGCAAAGACATCTCGGACAATGCTAATTTTGCATTAAAAGTGTCATAATTTACCGAATGACACTTAGGGCTCTATTTTAACGATCTGAAACGCAAGTATGAAACGCAAAACGCAAGTAGCTTTGTGGGCGAATCTCGGGCGCTGTTGCTATCTTAAATGGGTTGGTCTGAAGTAGGTAGGTGTGGTTTGGGCGTAACGTGAAAATAACCAATCAGAGCGTCATCTCACATTCCCTTTAAGAACATGCGTGCTTGTTCCATGGCGGATTACTATTATGACGGCGGATTTGCCTGGCGCATGCCAGCGGGAGCTGTCCAGGATGCGGCAAAGTAATAAATGCCCGTCTTGGCCGGGTGGCGATGTTGCTGCAGCCTCTCGGGCGCATCTCCTCAAGTCTGGAGAGGATTGCTGCAGCCATGGAGCGTGGGCCTCCAAACGCACCACCTGCTCCTGTTGTGCCCCTTCCTCCTCCCCCCACTCCATCTCCGTCCACTCGCTCCACCAAGAGCGCATCGCGCATTACTCCCGGACCAGATTCCACCGGAGTGTCCAATCCCGTCGTAGTTCAACATCACCTCTCCTTAATTCCTCTAATATCTCCTCATTTATGTCATCAACACATCCATGATTCATGGAAATGTTGTGTAAAACACAACAAGCCAAAAAGAATGCTGCGCCTTTTTAAGGACTGTACAGTAAAGTGCCTCCTGATCTATCCAAACACCTGAAGCGCAGTTTCAGTAATATTTTTCTTTGTAATTATGTATGGTTTGCAAAAATGGGAACTGCTGGGTCCGGTTAGATGAGCACACGCTACATTATGGCCAAGCATGCGCCCCTAAAATAGCATCTGAATAACGCGCTACTGACTTTAGACTAGCGCCACTGACTTTAGACCAGGTTTTTCCTGGTCAGTGGCGGAATTGCTTTCTGAAACTGCAAAATAGCACCAGGTAACGTTTGCGCCGGAACGCTCCTCCTCTTTTCACTGAACCGCCCCCGGGAGCGCAAATACATACCCTAATTTACCGACGTGCGTCTGTGGGGGGAAAAGTCCGCTGTGCGTCGGGTGCAAAATAGGAATGATACATACTTCGGTGTACAAAGGCAATTGCGCTGAGTGCAAGATAGGGCCCTTACGGTAGGTTTCCACACAGCGAGATTTCGCTTTGCTCTCATTGAGGTTGAATGGAGACGAAATTCGCACTGATTGAGCGAGATGATAGCGAATCGCCGAGGGGAGCGAAATAAAGTTGACGAAAGTTTAACTTTATTCAAATGAGGACCACTCGAGAACCAATCAGGTCCGTGTGTTTGTGTTTGGAGGCGGGAGTTAGAAAAAAAGTCTTGACAAAGATGGCGGAGGTTATCAGCGCCGTATCATGAAAATTTTGATGTGATTAAAATGTTTCTACGCGAACATTGGTACTTCTATCAAAACGAATTGTGTTTTATATGACACACAAACTTAGTTAGGGCACATACACCACTAAATAGATCACTGTATATGTTAGTTTAAACACTCGAACTTTTCAGCTAGCCGACACGCTAATCGCTAGCATGTTCGGACATTGGATTTCATTGTAGCCTAGCCAGGCAGCTAGCTAGCTAGGCTACTTGTGCATTTGTTTGATTACATGTTTTGTTGGCGAACATTAACGCTTGTAGCAACACGGATTGTTGTTTATATGTCACACAAACTTAAACAGGGCAAACACACCACCAAATAGACCACTGTAGATAGTTTAAACACTCAAAATTATTCAGCTAGCCAACAGGTCAACCGCTAGCATGTTCGGACATTGCATTTCATTGTAAGCATGGCAAGGCAGCTAGGCTACATAGCTAGGTTACCAGAGCATTTATGAGCTAACGTTTTACCGATGGTTTGCTGCTGTGCATTTTTACCGCCCTGTCTTCTGACAGCCCGGGACATTTAAAAAATGTTTGCGGTCTTGCGTTTCGTTTTTGCGACCACAGCCCCGAGGCAAACTTTCGCTGGCCGAAATTCGCCAGGTGTTTCGCTGTGTGGAACCCTACCGTTAATGACAACAGTCATGAATTCTCAAAATGACTCCCTCATGTTCATGAAAGGTGATGTCATAATAATGACGGTGTCATGTCAGTCTTATGCACATCTCTTCAAATAAAGTGAAACCTAAATGTTTATGTAGAAAAATACATTATCATATTGGTGACCAAAGCAAGAATAAAATGTTTAAGAAACAGCCCCTTAATGTGTGTAAACTCATTTAAAGGTGCTCTACAGTGCCTTGCGAAGGTATTCGGCCCCCTTGAACTTTTTGACCTTTTGCCACATTTCAGGCTTCAAACATAAAGATATAAAACTGTAATTTTTTGTGAAGAATCAACAACAAGTGGGACACAATCATGAAGTGGATCAAAATTTATTGGATATTTCAAACCTTTTTAACAAATAAAAAACTGAAAAATTGGGCATGCAAAATTATTCAGCCCCCTTAAGTTAATACTTTGTAGCGCCACCTTTTGCTGCGATTACAGCTGTAAGTCGCTTGGGGTATGTCTCTATCAGTTTTGCACATCGAGAGACTGACATTTTTGCCCATTCCTCCTTGCAAAACAGCTCGAGCTCAGTGAGGTTGGATGGAGAGCGTTTGTGAACAGCAGTTTTCAGTTCTTTCCACAGATTCTCGATTGGATTCAGGTCTGGACTTTGACTTGGCCATTCTAACACCTGGATATGTTTATTTGTGAACCATTCCATTGTAGATTTTGCTTTATGTTTTGGATCATTGTCTTGTTGGAAGACAAATCTCCGTCCCAGTCTCAGGTCTTTTGCAGACTCCATCAGGTTTTCTTCCAGAATGGTCCTGTATTTGGCTCCATCCATCTTCCCATCAATTTTAACCATCTTCCCTGTCCCTGCTGAAGAAAAGCAGGCCCAAACCATGATGCTGCCACCACCATGTTTGACAGTGGGGATGGTGTGTTCAAGGTGATGAGCTGTGTTGCTTTTACGCCAAACATAACGTTTTGCATTGTTGCCAAAAAGTTCGATTTTGGTTTCATCTGACCACAGCACCTTCTTCCACATGTTTGGTGTGTCTCCCAGGTGGCTTGTGGCAAACTTTCAACGACACTTTTTATGCATATCTTTAAGAAATGGCTTTCTTCTTGCCACTCTTCCATAAAGGCCAGATTTGTGCAGTATACGACTGATTGTTGTCCTATGGACAGAGTCTACCACCTCAGCTGTAGGTCTCTGCAGTTCATCCAGAGTGATCATGGGCCTCTTGGCTGCATCTCTGATCAGTCTTCTCATTGTATGAGCTGAAAGTTTAGAGGGACGGCCGGGTCTTCGTAGATTTGCAGTGGTCTGACACTCCTTCCATTTCAATATTATCGCTTGCACAGTGCTCCTTGGGATGTTTAAAGCTTGGGAAATCTTTTTGTATCCAAATCCGGCTTTAAACTTCTCCACAACAGTATCTCGGACCTGCCTGGTGTGTTCCTTGTTCTTCATGATGCTCCCTGCGCTTTAAACGGACCTCTGAGACTATCACAGAGCAGATGCATTTATACGGAGACTTGATTACACACAGCTGGATTCTATTTATCATCATTAGTCATTTAGGTCAACATTGGATCATTCAGAGATCCTCACTGAACTTCTGGAGAGAGTTTGCTGCACTGAAAGTAAAAGGGGCAGAATAATTTTGCGCCCCCAATTTTTCCAGTTTTTATTTGTTAAAAAAGTTTGAAGTATCCAATAAATTTCGTTTCACTTCATGATTGTGTCCCACTTTTTGTTGATTCTTCACAAAAAATTACAGTTTTATATCTTTATGTTTGAAGCCTGAAATGTGGCAAAAGGTCGAAAAGTTCAAGGGGGCCGAATACTTTCGCAAGGCACTGTAAGTGATGTGAAGTGTTTTTTAGGCTACAACATTTTTTGTCACATACAGTAAACATCTCCTCACTATCCGCGGGCTGCCAGTCCCCTGAACACACTGTAAAAAAACACGGTCTCTGTAGGACAGCCCAGGCTCCACAAACGGCAACAAAAACAAACCTCGCCAGCCTGTACCACGAACCATAACAAACTGTGTTCCAGCCAATAATGGACAAGGAGTTGGTTGAGTCATGAATATGCATTGTGGAAGTAGCCTACGTGCTAACGCTGCTGCAGTGATGGCTCAACCAGCTACTTCTTGTCCATTATTGGCTGGAAGACTGTTTGTTATGCTTCGTGGTGCAGGTTTGTTTTTGTTGCCGTTTGTGAAACCTGGGCTGTCTACAGAGACCGCGTTTTTTTACAGTGTATTCAGGGGAAAGGCAGCTAGCGGATAGTGAGGAGATATTTGCTGTATGTGACGAAAAATGTTGTAGCCTAAAAAACGCGTCACATCAATTAGAGCACCTTTTAACCAATAAAGCAGATGATGGTTTTGAATGTCGTTATTTTGCATTTGACATACGTAGACTATTTTAGTTGACTGAAATGTTATTTAGTCTTAATGATGAATGTCACTTTAGGCCAGTGGTTCTCAACCTTTTTTGTGCCAGCGCCCCCCTATCCATTATCCAGGTCCCTAACGCCCCCCATCAAATATTATGTAGGCTAAATGCCCCGAATATTAATGATTACGCCCTAATATAGGCCTATTATTGTTGTTACTATTGTTATCAAAAATAATAAAAAAATCAAATCATTGAATGACAATCAACACATGAATAGAAATTATATATATTTACAGGTTTTTTTAAATGTCAAATGCAACCATTTGACATTCAAATTAAATAACAGCAGCCAATCAGAACGACTAGATATGTAACATTCAAACTATAAATAGGTATAATCAAAAGACCTGCTGCATGGTGTGAACCTCAGCACCTTTAGAAGAGGACTATAATTTGAAGTGACCTTGGGTGTCATGAAATTAGCTTTAAATAAAATGTATTATGCTTATTATTATTATTGTTATTATTATTACAAACACTAACAGTAGCCAATCAGAAACAGCTAGCAATTTAACATTCAAATCTATTTTTCATTCAAATCTAAAATCGAATTGTGCCAACGGAAAACAAGCTGGCACTTATCAAGGGGTAAAAGCAGAAGGATCACACACACACGCACACACACACACACACACACACACACACACACACACACACACACGTATTTTGGTGATGACAAACGACTTGAAGAACGACACCTACTGCCGAATGGAAATAAGTTTACAACCTTTGAAAGTTAGTGAGAGGCGTTTTTTAATGCTTAGAAGAGTCTAGCTATGTTTGCTATCGCCTGTCTTGGGAGTAAATAGCAGAAAAAAACGTTTGGAGAAAACGCACCCCCACATCGCGCTGTGTTTTGTGGAGGTGTGAGAGTCCCGTACAGTAAACAGTGACATCACTTCCTCTATCGCTTCCATAAGAAAGTTTTAAAACACCAAATATAAGCCCTGAACTGCCCGCGAGTTTATGGAACAGCTGACTGTTTGCCAAACAACAAAGCACAGTCGATATCTCTCGCACGTCTCTTTTCTTTCTCTCTTTCTCCGTGAAATGAAGCTGCATTCAGGTACAGTAGGAAACGTTGTGTTTAATAAACCATCTGACGAAAAACTGTTACTGTGGTGTGCTACATTGGGGGTTAAAGAATACAACAGGACGTCGCAGCGATTGCTTTTTTTTCTTTATCTGAACGCAGCTTCACGTAGTAGCTACAGAGCTCATTTAAGACGATACTCTGACGGCCCGTTTCCATGAAGGCAGCACGGAGCTGCACCAAACAAAGCTGACAGAAGCACAGAGAAGATACCCGTCTGGTCCAGTCGCAGTGCTGTAAACTGGCAGCTTTTAATGTTGCAGACTACTTATTCTTTAGTAGTTTTTAAGTGTAAACATGTATTGTTATTGTGAATCTTTTGTTTAAACTAGCTTTCAAACAAACGCCCCCCAACGGCACCTCAACGCCCCCCTTTCCAAAATATTGCTTCCAACGCCCCCCATCATCTTCTGAACGCCCCCTGGGGGGCGGTACTGCCCCCGTTGAGAAACACTGCTTTAGGCCTACAAAAATTATGAATTAAAACTAAAATGTTGAAAAATAACTGTTATGCATTGCCTTATAATTTTGTGTCAATGCCAAAGATTGGCCGAAGAGCGGCATGCGGCTCCGGTTGCCTACATCGTCCTAGAATTTATGTCGGTGTCACATAAACTCTACCATCAGCCATCATCACGGCAGCCGTAATCCTGCGTGTACATTTTTTTAAATGATGATGATCATACAGTTGAGAGTTCTGGATTAGCGGAGCCAGTCATCATCTCCCATCTCTCTGCCAATCACAGGAATGTATGGCACATGCATGGTCAGTGTGAGTGCTGGTGTTTGGTGTAGCAGACGGTCGGGCCCGTCAGTAACATAATCTCTATTGTTGTAGTTACCGGTGGGCTGTTGAGTGAGAGCGCTGTTTTCTGTGAGACATTGCGACACATCTGTAGCACTGTTTTGAGTGCTTTAATACACAGGAACAGTACAGTGAGCATGTGCAGCCTATATGTAACAGATTTTGTGCTACAGTATGTGGCAGCAGTCAATGTTCCAGGCTGATGATGAAGATGATGATGTATTGTGTTGTTGTGTGTGTCCATAGCGGACTTTGTGCTGCTGATGTGTGCAGCCCAGCAGTGGAAGGTGTTTGAGTGTGAGCACACGGAGGACTGGATGGTTGCTGCAGGAGAGAACACAGACCACCCTGAACCAATGGAAGGCCGGCTGTTTAACCCTGCACCCAACTTCATCAACTGCAGGTAAATACAGCGGATGTCTGTCTGTCTGATGTATCAGTCATCCACAGTTGAACCTGCTGTTTGTCTGCTGTGCTCCTGTCATAATTTATTTTCTCTACTTCAGAGAGACAGATCATTTGACTGTAGTCCATGTTAAGGAAGGGAACATTTCTGATAAGGATATATCTTCCACTATTTGTCTTTTAGATTATACATCTAACATAAACAAACCTTTGTTTATAAAGTTTATAAAGTACTCTTTAATTAAGAAATTAAAACGTGCCAAGATATTTAATAAGCAGAACCTTTTGCAGTTAAAAAATAAACTTGTAAACATGCGTGTGAAATGGTAAATTAGGATTAAACAAATAAGATTGTAATATTTGTATTTTGTATTAGCTCAAATCAGATATTAATATTGGCAAGGCTGATGTGTAGTTGGGAATAATTATTTCATAATTTAGCTGTTGGTTGAATTACTATTAATAGAAACTCATGAAGTGTAGCAAAATGCAAATTTGAATCTTGAGAAACAGGAAGTTAGACTTTAAAGGGTAATTTATTTAAAACATTTTTTTAACATTGAGCATATTTCCCTATCTATTGGTGTCTAAGTGACTAATGTGAACAAAAATCTTCGTCATTGGTTCAGTATTGATCGAGAACGCTGTAACCAGCAGCTGCGAACCGGGCTGCAATGTAATAATATTGGGCAAATACGCATCGTCTATTTCCGTCCATTAAAAGTGCTGGTTTTGCCGCTGACAGGCTCAGATTGTTATAATAAACATCTGACCGAGAGGTCACGTAACCAGCAACAGCAATGGCCGCAGATAACTAGAGCTCCTTACCCACCTCTGCAAAAAGCAGGTCTCGTTGTCGTCTAAACTATCTACTCGGACAGAGAAATCTGCTAACATGGCGGCGGCTAACAGAGCGGTGTCTAACATAGCAACTGATGCTAGCGCAGTCCCGAACATGCCTCGCCGCAACACATCGGTGCAGAGCCTGAGATGCAGGAAATTACGGTACATGATCCGCATGCAACCTGACTGCGGCACATTCGCGATCCAGCGGCATCGGGAGCTTGAAGGGGCACAACACGAGCTACATGCTAAAGGCATCTCAGACTTGCTTATCTACCCGGCCACCCTGAGAATGACCCACGGGGGGACAGAGTTCACCTTCACTACAGCCACAGATGCAGGCGTTTTCTGTTGGGACTGCATGTTTTCCTGTTTTTTCTCCTCTTGGATATGGAAAGTGGTCCATGCACAATTGTTCAAATAAATGGCAATGTTTTTGTTACTGTATTGCATTTGTGTGTTTGGTATATTACTGTGACAATCTTGAACAGGCTACAGCGTAACACTGAGAATGCAAAAGGCATAAACCTACTGATGGGATAATCATAGTAGTGTTTTGTGTTGAGCACATCAGTGTGCTGTTGGTTGGTAGACAGATCTATTCACATGACATGTGTGTGTGTCATTTTGATGCAAAAAAACATTTTGGAAAGAGATTTAACAGTTTTGAATGTAGTGTTTGCTTTTGCTAGGGATTTGTAGAGGATGGATACCCGAACCAAGCCCGTCGGTACACATCGGGCCGGGTTCGGACAGATATTTAGAAATTATGTTTAGGTTCAGGTCGGGCTCAGTCACATCAGCGCGATAAGGCATTGAACATTTTATATTTAAAAAAGCTTATGTAGGTGTGCGCCTGTGTTAACGTGCGCTTGTTGCCCCCTATGTGCTGATGCGCTCATCTGTTCACATTTCCGAATGCCTTCCTACAGTTGCTTGATAAAAGTGGGCTTTCCACACAAACAAACGTATGTGTTATTAGTAAATAAAAAAAAAATCTATATTTTAACTGTGTCAGGCTCAGGTCGGGCTTGGACATAAATATCTTAATGCCTGTCGGGCTCGGGCCGGGTTCAGTTACTGCTCTGTAAGACGCAGGCCGGGCTCGGACAGAAAAATGCGGCCCGATCTGCACTCTATTGTAGAGTTTACCATTTTGTGTTAGGGATTTTGTGTTTTGTGTTTACAGTTTTGGGAAAATGAGCCAAG